>NW_005196021.1:1278127-1282164 GCF_000372725.1 Emiliania huxleyi CCMP1516 | reverse complement strand
GCGTCGGCTGATCGGCGGCGGCGGCGAGGGCGACAACGACGGCGGCGGCGGCGAGGGCGACAGCGACGGCGGCGGCGGAGTGGGCGGCGGCGGAGTGGGCGGCGGCGGAGTGGGCGGCGGCGGAGTGGGCGGCGGCGGGGCCGGCGGCGGCGGCGAGGGCGACAGCGACGGCGGCGGCGAGAGAATCGTCAGGTCGGCTGTTGCTAGAGCATCTGCGACCGCCTCAACGGCATCCACGGGATTGGTGACGTTGTCGATCTCGACTGTGACCTGCGCACACAGTGCGAGCGAGTGCGCGTGTGCCATCTCCGCCTCCCAGGCAATCTCCCCCCCGTGTTCTTCTTTCGGCGCGCTAGCGGTAGGCTAAGCTAGGCGGTCACCCGTGCGCTGATCGCTTTGGTTGCGGCATCCAAGATTATCGTCTGGTTAAGACAGTCGCTGTTTGTGACGTTCCTGGCCGCCTGCATCGATAGGTTTGCGACGGGCTGTGCAAGCGTCTCAAATTCTGAGTCGTTGCTGTACAGGTACTCGCGCGTGATGACCACGGCGGTTACAGTCTCGGGGCCACAGTCCGCAGTCTGCAGGCGCCGCCCAGCCCCCAGGGGCGGCGGGCTTAGGGGCGGAGGCAGCGAAGGCGGTGGGCTCAGGGGCGGAGGCAGCGAGGGCGGAGGGCTCAGGGGCGGAGGCAGCGAGGGCGGAGGGCTGAGGGGCGGCGGCAGCGAAGGCGGGGGGCTCAGGGGCGCAACGCTGCTCGAGTTGTACGTCGGAGGGCTCAGGGGCGGAGGCCCCGTAACGCTGCTCAGGGGCGGAGGCGGCGAAGGCGGGGGGCTCAGGGGCGGCGGCCCCGCAACGCTGCTCGAGTTGTACGTCACAACTGTGACAGTGCAGAGCGTCGTGCCGCTGCACGGCCCGTCGTTGGAGCTCTGCAGAATCTCGATGAGGGTGGGTGAGTCGAAGGTCGTCTGAATCTGCAACTGGGTCGAGTCGCTGACGCTCATCTCAATCGTGGTGCTGGCGTTGAGCAGCTCGGACGTGGCTTCCGAGACGGCGGCGTAGATGGCATCGGCAAACGGCTTGGAGGATAGCGATTCGTAAAAGGCATTGCACGCCGGAGAGGGAGAACCCTGACAGTCTACCTTGGCGACAACCTGCAGAGGCGGCGGCGAGGGCGGCGGCGGCGAGGGCGAGGGCGATGGCAGCGCTGGCGGAGGTGGTGCTGGTGGGGGGAATGGCGGCGGTATGGGGGATGGTGGCGGCGGTGTGGGGGGTGGCGATGGCGGCGCTTCCAGGGGTGGTTGCGACGGAAAGGGAGATGGCGGCGGAGAGGTCGGGAGCGACGGCGGCTGCACGCAGCATGGGTGGAGGTCGAATGCACTGACGCCTGCAAAGAGGAAGTTGCGCCCGCCGCACGGGGTGGGGCTGCAGACGGCCGCGGTCGTCGAGTAGGTGAGCCTCACCGTCGAGGTGTCGCGATACAAGAGCGTCACCGAGCGTGAGCGCTGCTCCGACGTCAGTGACAGTGGGTCGGTCGGGTTGTCGTCCAGCGTCCCTCGCCTGGTGGAGGAGAAGGTGACGGAGCCGTCTAGCGCGGTGCTGATGTCGAGCTCCGTGTTGGGGTCGACGTCGTACTTGACGAAGCCGCTCGCCGTGAGCGACTCCGCCCCAGACGGCAGGTCCGTCTCCTGGTCGAGGTCGTAGTAGGTGAAGAAGAACTCGCTCAGCACGACTGGCTGGCCGTTGCTGTCGACAAAGTCGAACCGCAGCGTCACGGTCTCGTTTTGCCCGAGGTTGATCTGCGGGATCGCGCCGTTGATGCCGTTGTGGTTCGCGGCATTGCGCGGCACGTACTCCGTCTCGCTGGTGATGATCAGGTCAAAAGGCTCGCCGTCGGCCGTCATCCCGACTGATGCGAGGTGCATGTTCTCCGGAGAGTCGTCCGGGTCGGGGCCGGCGCCGCCGAGGTTGTTGTTCTGCAGCGTCGCCAGGCTGAAGTCGATCAGGTTGTGCGTCTCGTCCGAAGCACAAATGCAAGGAGAAGACGGCGGTACAGGTAATGCGGGCGGAGGCGGCGGTTGCGGTGGTGGGAAGGGCGGTGGCCCCCGCGGCGAAAGGCAGCATGGGTCAACGACGGGGAACGGATTGACGCCTGCAAAGAGGAAGTTGCGCCCGCCGCACGGGGTGGGGCTGCAGACGGCCGCGGTCGTCGAGTAGGTGAGCCTCACCGTCGAGGTGTCGCGATACAAGAGCGTCACCGAGCGTGAGAGCTGCTCCGACGTCAGTGATAGTGGGTCGGTCGGGTTGTCGTCCAGCGTCCCTCGCCTGGTGGAGGAGAAGGTGACGGAGCCGTCTGGCGCGGTGCTGATGTCGAGCTCCGTGTTGGGGTCGACGTCGTACTTGACGAAGCCGCTCGCCGTGAGCGACTCCGCCCCAGACGGCAGGTCCGTCTCCTGGTCGAGGTCGTAGTAGGTGAAGAAGAACTCGCTCAGCACGACTGGCTGGCCGTTGCTGTCGACAAAGTCGAACCGCAGCGTCACGGTCTCGTTTTGCCCGAGGTTGATCTGCGGGATCGCGCCGTTGATGCCGTTGTGGTTCGCGGCATTGCGCGGCACGTACTCCGTCTCGCTGGTGATGATCAGGTCAAAAGGCTCGCCGTCGGCCGTCATCCCGACTGATGCGAGGTGCATGTTCTCCGGAGAGTCGTCCGGGTCGGGGCCGGCGCCGCCGAGGTTGTTGTTCTGCAGCGTCGCCAGGCTGAAGTCGATCAGGTTGTGCGTCTCGGTCGACGCGCACAGAACCTTAGCACATGGGTCCGGTGGCGAGGGGGGAGGCGGCAACCGGGGTGGCGGTGTCGGAGCCTGTGGCGTGCCCTCTGGAAGGGCGGGCGGGAAGGACGGCGGCGGAGGCGACGGCGAGGCCGACGGCGGCGGCGGTGAAGGCGAGGTGGACGGCGGCGACGGTGAGGGTGGCGGCGGTGAGGGTGGCGGCGGTGCAGGTGGCGGCATTTGTGGCTGTGGAAGGCACTCGGCGCAGGCCCCGCAGCCGTCCCAGGTGCACAGTCCTTTTAGTCCTTCCCAGGGTTGGGTCTTCTTGGCGCAGAAGGCTCGGCAGAACTGGGGTGGCGGCGGTGGGGCAGGTGGTGGCATTTGTGGCGGTGACACCACAGGGCACTCGGTGCAGCCCCCGCAGCCGTTCCAGGTGCACAGTCCTTCCCAGGGTTGGGTCTTCTGGGCGCACCAGGCTGGACAGAACTGGGGTGGCGGCGGCGGCGGTGGCATTTGTGGTGGCTGTGACACCACGGGGCACTCGGTGCAGCCCCCGCAGCCATTCCAGGTGCAGCGCGCATCCCAGGGTTGGGTCTTCCGGGCGCAGAAGTTCTTACACAAGCCGGGTGGTGACTGCGAAAGCGACTGCGAGAGCAGTAAGGCGAATGGTGTCTGCATAGCAGCGGCGTGACTGGGTGGCAAAACTTTTACTCTCTGTCTCCAATTCCGTCGGTCGGCGGTTCACCTTTTCGGGTACGTGCTCTCGGGTACGTTCTCAGAACGTACGTACAGGGTGGTCCGCTACTCTACGGCTTTACGAGATGACACGGCACACGCTCTTCACGCCTTGCCTTTTTTTCGCTCCAGACCTGCGGGTCTTCATAGTAGATCGGAGGGCTACGAAGCCTTCACACTCCAAGCTCGTATTGCGGTACTGAATTTCCAGAGGCGCGAGTGAAGGCGGGGCGCGGCGGGGCAGGCGCGTATCTTAGATTATCTCGTCGCACATAGTGCGATCCCCACTCGTCACTCCCAGCTGCCGCCCCTCCCCCCTGCGGTACCCTCCCCGCCCGTCTCACTCGCGCTGAGCAGACGGCCCGCGCCGCAAGGCACGCTCATACGATCTTGCCTAGCTGCATCTTGCGCTTCAGCGTGGCGCTTCCGTGGTAGACGACGCCTGCTCACGCGGGCGGCGTACGCGTGAGCTGGGCGGAGCGCCTTTCCCCGCCGACAGCCAGTCGCGCGCGGCTCAAGCAAGCCCCCCCCCCCCCCTCT
>NW_005196021.1:1205781-1276838 GCF_000372725.1 Emiliania huxleyi CCMP1516 | reverse complement strand
TCGGCCCAGAACGCCGCCGTCCGCGTCAAGCCTGCCCCGGTGAATGAGGGTGGTGGGTGAGGGGGTGGGCGGGGGGGGCCGGGGGGGGGAAACTTTTGAAAGGGGAAAGAAAGGCCAAGGAAAGGCAAAAGAAAGGCTTGGGGACCCACGAGCCCCGGGGTGGGGCAACGGGCCAAGGGGAGGTGGTGGTGGGGATCATGATGGCGCTGCCGCGCACCGGGTCTTGACGATGTTTGCGGATACGTTCTGCAGGTGTGTGCCCATCACGTCGGCGATGTCTACCGAGGCGAAGCGACAGGGCAGGTGGTGCAGCGTCACGTTGAAGTTGATCTGGATCTTCTTCTCCTGTGACTCATCGAGCCGCACGCTCGTGACTGTCTCGATCTGCAAAAAGCTGCGAAAGTTGGAGACAAAGAGGTAGGCCATGGCGAGCGACGAGAGGAGAGAGATGGTGCCTCCCGCGAGGGTCGCCTCCGTAAGATCCGCTGGCACCTTGCGATAAAAGTGAACCGATTTGAGCCACTCCATGATGCTTTGCAGTCTGGCGCCGGCGTGCTGGCGCACCCTTCGGAATTTCTTTTTTCTTTTTCGAAAGAAGAATTTTACGAACACATGGGACGACCGCGAGGTGGCATGGGTTGCAGCGAGAATCGGCGAGAGACTGAGGGCCCAACTTCAGAAGTATGGTTCTTGCACTTGTGCAAGATTGGGCGTCTTCTGCCGCAGTCCCTTTGATTGATGCCGAACAAACACAAATCTTGATGCCGTGGGGGCCACCTCGAACCCCTAGCCAGGGATTCGAGCGGAGGGTGCCCCGGATTCATCTATCCGTCGGGCCCCGGTACATTCATTAGAACTGATCACTTTGTGCAGCAGCCGTCCCTTACACCATCGGCCACCCCAGTTCGCTCGCTGTTCTCCGCGACGCATCCGCCCCCGAAGTGCCCCAACGTCGCGGGCGCAGATTTGTTTTTATTTTTTAACTTCGGAGTGTGCTGCCATCCATGTGAGAGAGATATTGTTTTGTTTTTTGTTTTTGTCCAGGTGTCGTTTCCAAAAATCTCTCTCTCTCTCAAAACACGCAAGGTGAAGAGAGAGAAGTGAGTATTCTCTTTGTTTGTTTTTTAAGCCAATTGTATTCTCTAAACTCACGCAAGGTGAAGGTCACCCTCTCTCGAGTTGTCGAGTTGCTACAGTGCTACACCCACACCAGGGCGGCGAGCCCATGCCCACGGGTTTTTTTCTTTTCGTCAGCGAAACGCCTTTCGAATGGAGGACACTTTACCTGCCGCGGCAAGTGCTCGCGCCCTCGCAGCTGATGCTCGCGCCCTCGCAGCAATGGTGATGCTCGCGCCCGCCGCGCCGCCGCCGCCGCCGCCGTTTTCGCCACTGCCGCCGGCACAAACGTGGTCAGAATACCTCAGGCGGTGGTCGCCGGCGAGTTACTCGTCTCTCGGCTCTCTTGTTCGCTGGAAGAACTCACCACCGCCGCCACACTCGCCGCTGCCGCCGCCGCTTGCGCCCCGACAAGCGTCACCGCCGCCGTCCACGCCGCCGCCACGTGCGCCGCCAACGCTGCCCTCGCCAGCGCCTCTGGCCTTGACGCGCCGGATCTTTGCCTCGCCATCGGGCATGTGCCGCACTCGAGAGGGCGACGGCGTCTACAGCGAGATCTGGGAGCTCTCCCAGTCCCAGTGCGAGGCTCGCTGTGTCGTGGACGGAGGGTGCGTCGCCTATGAGCACAGCACCTTCCCGCGAGGCGGGGCGCGAGGCGGCGCCTACACCAGGTGCGAGCTGCACACCGTGCCGGTGACGCACACCGTCCCAGCCTCGTTTCCCGTCGTCTGCCGCGTGCTGCAGCCCGCACCCGCCAATCCGCCCTCGAGGGGGCGAGGCAGCAAGCGCCCCGGCAGCCAGACGCGGCAGCGGGGCGCAGAGTCGTCGTCGCTTCCGCTCCCCGCCGCCCGGTACGCCTTTTCCAGCTTCGTCACCCCGACGCCCCGGCTCGCGGCGGCCTTCCTAGTCGACTACCTGGGCGCAACCCTGCTCGAGGACCCGCGCACGTTTCAGACTCGCGCGGCCGCGCACGGCAGGCTTGTGGCGGCAGTCCGCTTCCGGCCCGGCAGCACGAGTCAGGCCACGCAGGCCCTGCGGGCCGACACGCGTCACCTGAACGAAGGGCCGCACGACGTCTACTTCGTCAGGAGCGACGAGCCGCCCGCCTCGGAGGGCAGCCTCCTCACCGCCGAGCGGCTCGCCGACGAGATGTCAAAGGTGCACCGCTTCGGCGTGCAGGAGACGTGGGACTGGTGGCAGGACTGGCACCTGGCGCTGTGGACGGAGAACCTCGACGCGGTGCTGGTCAGGCTGCTGCGCGACGGCGTGCCCTTCGTGACGCGCGGCACGTCTGCGTACGTGGAGATACCCAGGGGCATCACCTTCCAGCTGCAGGGACTCAACATGAGTCTCGCCGCGACCGAGCCCTTTAACTTTTGCCGAGCCACGACCCCAACCTCGCGCCTCCCGACCCCACCGCCGGGCGCGTGGCGCTCCGCAGTGAGGCCGGACGCGCCGCTGCCGCCGATCCCGCACCTGCAGGCCAAGCACCTCGCCCTGCCGACCGACACGCCGGAGGCGGCGCTGCAGCACTTGCAGCGCTTCATCGGCGGTGAGGGGCTCGGCGACGTGCTCGCCTTCCTGCAGCCGCGCTCGCACCGGTTCTCCAACGGCGAGTGCGCGATGCTCAAGTGGCAGCGCCTCGCCGACTTCGACCTTCACTTTGTGCACCAGTTCTCAAAGACGGACCAGCCGAGCGGCGGCTCGACGGCGAGCGTGCGCGACGTGCAGCGCCGCCTGGTGGCGGGGCACGCAAAGCACGCGGGCGAGGACGTGGGGCAGGTCGCCCTCGCGGACCCCGCGCTCTCGACGTTTTTCGGCAACGGGCTCGGGCTGCGCGTGAGCAGTCTCGAGCCCTTTCGCGCACGGCTCGACGCGGCGCGCGCGCCATACTACGTCCACTCGGGCGACAGCTCGCAGACCCGCCGCAGCCTGTACGTGCCGCTCGCCACAGGATTCATCGTGGAGCTGCAAGAGGAGAAGTGAGACTCCGAGGCGAGGACTGCGCCCTTTGTTGAGAGGGGACTGCCGGAGTTCCCTCGCGCCTCGCGCCCCGCCTCTCCGCCGGACTCCGCCCCCGCGGTGCACCCAATTGCAATTCCCATGTATTCAGTTATACGGGCTCACGGCATGACGTATGTACACACCTCTCAGTCGGACCCGCGTCCAGTGCGTACAGTTTCAGAGTTACTAGAGCTAGCCGTACCTACTACCTTCAGCAATGTATACGGTATCTTCTATCTATTCAATTATTGCACAATATTGATTGGGCTTTGGGGTGCTAGAGAGCGGGACCCGGCGGGGTCGACGGTGTGCGTGCGGTGGCGCACACGCAGCGGCCCGCGCGTATTTTTCGTTGTACCTGGTACTGTAGATAAGCGGCGCCATTCGTCGTTGCTTCGCCACCGTCACCCCACGTTCGTTGACCGTGCTTGCGCTGGTCGCACCCGGGTACGTCTCGGCCTTCGGCTCGGTTCCCGAGGATTCGCCGTCGCCGCCACCTCCCTCCGCAGAGCCGTCGCCGCCTCCTTCGGTAGCGCCATCGCCGCCACCTCCAGAGTCGCCACACCCGGCCGAGCCGCCGCCACCGCCGCCCTCGGCGTCGCCCTCGCCACCGCCATCGGCGCCCGGGCCGCTGCCGTTTCCGCCCTTCCCACCGGTCGGCTGCCACGACGACCCGACTTACTCCGAGGCCGGGTTCACGTGCAGAAACTGGAACAACTACCCGTGCCGCCAGGGCTTTGGCCTCCTTCATGAGCCTGCATTTATCGCCCGTCTGATCGCCGCGTGCCCCGAGTCATGCAGTGACGTCGTGCCCATCTGCCCGCCCTCGCCGCCGCCTCCGTCGCTGCCGCAGAGCCCGCCGCCGTCGCCGTTGCTGCCGCCATCGCCAAACCCGTTGCCGCCGCCGAGTGAAACGCGCCCGGCATCTCCTCCCTAGAACCCCACCCCCCCCCCCCCCACGCCACACGAAGCTGTGGACGTTGCGTGCATGAAAATTGTACAATTATATTTTCAAGCTGTGCCTCTTTTGGTACTGTGATCTGTGTGTCGAACCTGTGAGTTGTTGTATGTTGAGAATATACAACATGTTCAAGTAAATACTAAATTATTCAAGCGACAGTGGTAGACAAAACTTTTCTCCCTCTCCATGGTGTTCATGCATGCATTGCTTAGGGCTCGAGAGCCGTCACACATTCATTGGCTGCCGGGGTGTGCCGAGGAAGCGCAAGCGGGCTGGGTCGGGGCGTAAGCCGTCATCGCCCGGCGCTGCTTGCATGCAGCACGTCTGTGTAGAGTGGTGGTTGGTTGGTGGCGGCGCTGTGCGCTCTTGCTTGGGAAGAGTTCCTCCTTTCCGCTCCCCCACAAGGCGCGAGACAGAAGGAAGGCGGTCACACACATGACACTCATCGCTCTCTCTCGCTCGGGCCCACCCACAGGCACCCCGCACTCTTCCCGCCGCCCCGCGCGCGCGCCCCGGGCAGGAGAAAGGGGAGGACCGTTTGGGATGGCAACAGTCGAGATACCTCGCACTCCATGTGCGAGAACGCAGAGCTGGGGTGATCCGGCACTTGGAGCACTTGGAGTGCAGTCATCAACCGCACATCCAGGGCCGGGGAGCTAAGAAGCGCACCCAGCGGGCCGGATGATTGGCATCGGGCTACGGGCTAGAGAGCCCTGACCCCTAGCTAGGGGGGTTGCGCATTCGCAGGGATAGGGCCGTAAACACGGGTCTCCGAGGGTTGGCTCTGCGCTCCGGGTTTCCGACCCCTAGCCGGCCGCAGTCGTTTTTTTCTGGAAATGCCCGCTCTGGTTCTGAGCACGTACACCTAACCAGCGAGATCACGGAGGGCTCCGCCTTTGGCGCATTGATCGAGGCTCTTTCGGCACCGCACTGCCGCGCAACCACAGTCGACATGCAGCGCCTCGGCTCGTTAGCACTCGTGACCATCTCCGCGCTCGACCGCAAGTCACCTTGCTTCGACAAACACGTAGGCATCGGCCCAGAGCGCGCAACCTCGCGGCGGCGATTGCGTCGAATACGTCACTGCGGCGGCTCGAGATTGAGAGGAATGAGATCGGCGTGCAGGGCGGCATGTCACTGGGCGACGCGATTGGCCGGAACCAGACGCTCACCCGCCTAAATTTGAGCTTGAACGACATCGCACCGGAGGGCGGCGCCTCGCTCGCCCGCGGGCTGCGCGGCAACACCTCGCTCACGCAGCTGACGCTGGTGCGGTGTGGTAGCGCGGTCGCCGCGGCGCGCACCTATGCCCCGCGCGTGTTGTGAGGTTGCCGGTTTGGTCGTCCCTAGGCCTCGGCCCGGGCGGCGGCAGGGCGCTCGGCGAGGCCCTCGAGACCAACCGCCACTTGCTCAGCCTGGACGTCGAGCAAAACGACTTGGGGGTCGAGGGCGGTGTCGCCTTTGGCAGGGCGCTCGCTGTCAACACCTCCCTCGCCACCGGCATGAGGTCCAACCGCATTGGGTACGGCCTGGAGCGTGCGACGGCGTTCGCCAAGGCACTGGAGGTCAAGTCGCCGCTCACGTGCCTCGGCATGTCCGTGACACGTGCATGGCCTGCACACATGTCCGTGACGCGTCCACAGGTGAACTCGTCGCTCACCTCCCGCTCAACCTGGCGCAAAACGAGCTCGGCGCCGTGGGTGGCGCCGCCTTTGCCGCCGCCCTCCGGCGCAACACCGGCCTTCGGCGCAACTCGACTTGCGGCGCAACGAGCTCGGACCGGACGGTGGCGCGGCAATCGGGGTGGCGGTGGGTGCGAACGCCAGGCGCCTTCGGCACACCTGCATAGCCATGGCGGACACGTCCCATGACACGTCCCTGACCATGACACACCTGACCCTGACACATGACCCTGACACGCCGTTGGACGTGCCCCTAGCCTCACGCGGCTGGACCTGAGCGACAACGCGATCGGGAGCGATGGCGTCTCGTCACTGTGAATCTGTGTGCGTCACATCGATGTGGATAACAAGCACGGTCGATCCGTCGAAGCGATACACTCGTTCCTATCACGCTGGAAGGCTTGCACGGAGCTCTGTGCAACACGGAGCTCTGTGCAACCACCATTCCTTCAGACGCCGTGGAATCCATGGCGCGCGTGCTATGAAAGGGTCCGAGAAAAAATTCTTTTTCCTTCGCGGCAACGCGATGGCGGCAAGGCCTCTTTGCGCGCCCGCCCTCGCCAAGCCGAAGACCAACCGACGTCGGACCGCGGTGAGACCGCGCCGCCCCCCGCGCCCGCCCGCGCCCGCAGCGTGAACACATACGCGCGTCCCTCACCACACGGAAACATACGCGCCAGCCGCGCAGCAGCCTCACATGCAGCGCCGACCGCATGCTCGCGCCCTGGGCCGCCGACGACCCGGTCGGGCGGGCTGCGCGGCCGCCGTACACCATCAGGCAGGCGCGCGACCACCCGCAGCACGCCGCAGCCCACCGCGCAGCCCTGCCAGCCAAAGCTGCGCCTCCCAGCTGCACAAACAGGCGCACAACAGAGCACAGCGCACAGCACACGCCGGCGCGCGCGCAGCACACGCAGACGCACGCGCGATTCCAACACGCACACGCGCACAGCACGCGCGCATCGCACGCCAGCGCAGCGCCGCACACAGAGCACACTTGCCCACATCAGCAGCAGCCAGCCTGCCACAATCCTCATCTCACACACGCGCGCGCACGCACACTCCCCACGCCGGCGCACGCATTGGGCGTCGCCGAGAGGAACCAGAAGAACAGAGATAGTCGGCTTGAGGCCATGAGGCATCCAAATATGGATTCCTCAAGGCCTCAAGCCGACTCCCTCAAGGCCTCAAGGCATCAACCTGGCTCCTTCCAGGCATACCTAGCCCCCTTCAGGCACCAATCAGAATCTTCCCAGGCATTATCCTGACTCCATCCAGGCAGGAGCTGGCTGCACCTCGCGATATCCCGCTCCATCTCGCCTAATCTCGCCCCATCTCGTCTAATCTCGCCTCGCCTCGCCTCATCTCGCCTCATCTCGCCTCATCTCGCCTCATCTCGCCTCATCTCGCCTCATCTCGCCTCATCTCACCTCATTACGCCTCATTACGCCGCACGACGTGACCCGAGATCGACCCGAGATGGACCCGGGATCGAACCGAGATCGACCCGAGATCGACCCGAGATTGACCCGAGATCGACCCGAGATCGACCCGAGATCGACCCGAGATCGACCCGAGATCGACACGAGATTGACACGAGATCGGCCAGAGATCGACCCAACGAGGCCCCTCTGGGGGGGAGATTGACTCAACAAGGCCCCAAAGCCCCCTCTCTGGGGGACCCCTCCCCCCCCACCCCGAGTGTCCGTGTCCTTCGCGAGTCACCGATGGGGAGCGGGGGGGGGGGTGCGAAAAACGAACAGGGGAGGCTGGGGAGGGGGGGGTCCACTCTGAAGACAGCCGACCGCGGAGGGGTTTTGTCCCACAGGGTTTTACCCTCCGCGTGAGGATCGGCGCGGCGAGGGGGTAGGCTCGAATTCGCCGCGCAACATTTCACCCCCACAGGACCCCGCCCTCCCCCCCTCATTGGTCCCACCACCCAGAACCCCAACCTTGGCTTCGCACCCCCTCCTTGCGCAGTGTCCCCCGCTATGTGTCGCCGTCTTCGGGGCACGCTATCCTGTGCAGTCAGGGCAAGTGGGGGCGAGGCGCAGTCCCTCTGGTCTATACTGGTGTGGTTCTGTCCCTAGTCTCGGAGGGGGGCTTGAAGGTAAGAATATTTTATTTTTTATGAAAGGGTCGGACCGCGGCCGCGGAACCGGCGGCGTACGGGGCTGGTGCGCAAGCGGACCCTCCGAGGACTCCTTGCCCGACTTCGCGCCCTTCTCCCTCCCCTTCTTCTCGTCGACCTCGTCGATCTCCGCCGCGACGTTCGTCTCGACGTCGTCGAGCAGATCGTACTTGTTGGAGACCTTCTTGGACTTGACCTCGCCCTTGTTGCGCCCGTTGTTGCGGCGCGGGTTCGACGGGGTCGTCCAGTCGGCGATGCCGTCGACCAGGTTGGACTCGCCCTTGCGCTCGATCTTGCGGAGCGGGGAGGGGGTCTTCCACTCGTCGATGCCCTGCGCCCGCGTGACGTGCGGCAGACGAGAGGTCACAGGGTCAATGCAAGTGCCCGCCTGTAGGACTCGCGTGTCCCCACAATACCCGCGTGTGCACAGAAGGGTGCTGGGAGGTGCTCACCGCCGGGGCGGGCTCCTCCTCTGGAAACTCCTTGGTCGAAACGTTCCAGTCGGCGTCGCCCTACGCGTCGAACGCGGGATGGGGTCACAGAGTGGGCCGGCAGACGCCGGCGCGCAGAATGCCAGGCGCTCGCCCCCGGGGCGGGCTCCTCCTCCGGAAATTCCTTGATCGGCGGCACCGGCGCGCCGCCGGCCGCCGCCGGCTTGAGGGCCGTGACGACCTTGGTGACCGGCTTGAGCGCCGGGTCGATCTTGATGGCGCCGGTCGCGTCAATGCCGTCCTTGAGCGGGCCGGGCTCGCCCTCGGTGCCGGTGCCGGTGCTGGCGGTGCCGGTGTCGATGCCATGCTTGAGCGAGCCGGAGAGAATGACTATGGATTTTCTTTTTCTTTTGGGGGCCTAAAAAAGGCGCCACCGGCACGCGGAGGCACGGCTGGCAACCGTGGCGCGGGGCTCGTCCTCGAAAAAGTCGGGCATGGCTCTACCCGCAACTCTCTCGCTGACACGCGTGCCCCGTCGACCTTACGGCGGGCGCGCTGCGGTCGCACGCCTACACAAGTCATATGCCATGGCGTGCGATCTAGATTCAGCCCACGCGCCTCTGCTCGCAAACACTCACCCATTGAATTGTCACTGCCTGTGAGTGCGAGATAGGGCTAGCGGCTGGCCGCTAGCCTCTGAGGAGGGCGTCCATAGTTACCATAGACACCTCACATGACCCCAGACCCACACCATCGCTACATCACCACAGCCACCAAGTCGGATACAAGTCGATGACGATGTGCTCCGCCCAAACATGAGACGGTTCCACAAGGACGGTCAGGCTACGGTCAGGAAGTAGGTTTGAGTTCACACTCTCCAACACTCCCCCATTGTCTCCGCAGTCTTCATGAATGAGGATGCGGCAGACAACAACAGCAGAGTGTGAATGTGTCTGAGCGTAGGTATGCCGGTTACCGGCAGTAGAGGCACTTCTCTTCGTCGTCAATGATGAACCAGCACGCCGCGAGAAGCTCTCGCTCTTTGCTCAAGCAGACAAGAGCGCTGTATCCAGGCTGCGTGGGCCGCCATCCTTTAACATCGAACTGCTCCTTCATGAGCTTCTTGAAGGAAATGACCAGGTCGCAGTCCGACCAGAATCCAGACCAGAAGTCGTCCTCCTCGAGGACCTCGAACCTCGCTCCTGAGACCCTCCTAGCGATGGAGCTCGCCTCGCTCTCCGCCGCGTCGTGCGTGGCGCCTGAGTCGCCGAGCCTCTCGCCCACAGCGGGTGATTGCGGTACATGCGCTAGAACAGCCGCTGTTTGAGCCATGCCCTAGGCGAACTTGTAGCCGCCACGCCTCGGTTCGCCGCCGAGGCGAGCGAGGTTGGAGGCGGCCGACTCTGCAGCCGAGGCTGCTCCTGCTCAGAGGGGCCAGCCACCGCCAACGGCGGCGCGACCTCGCGGTGAGCGAGGGCATCGGCGACAGTCTGAAACAAAGGCCGAGCCCGTCTGGCCGAAGGCTCATCCAGCCATATCTCGTGGTGTGTGCACTGCACGTGCACAGTGTGGTTTCTTTATCTACATCGATGTAGGTCACGAGGCCCCGCCGTGCAGGGCGCTACGGGCTCCGGCCGGACGTGGCAGCGGCGGAGCGTCGCGACTCCGCCCTTTTTTCGCCCAACACGCTATCCACCGTCACCGACCCTGCCGCCAGCGCCGCGGCTTCGCGCCGCGCGCGCTCACGCTAGGACGCTCGCTCACCGCATCTCGGTTTGCGCATTGAGCTCTGAGGCCCCCATCACGCCAGGGATCCACGGCCTGCGAGGCGTCCCGCCGGAGGCCAGGATTGAGGCACCTGCGCCGTCGACTCGGCGAGACCCTCGCCATCACCAGCCTCTACCTGGGAATACCGCTCGGGTGGGACGTACGGCGGGGTCTCGGCCTTCCGAGGCGATGCACCACTCAGCGCCACAGCGCCGTGGCCCAAATTCGGCGCTGATGCAGCACTCAGCGGCCGGCGGGGTCGAAGCCAGCAAAGCGGGCCAGTGACTCAGGAACGACAACGAGTGAAGAGGATGGTTTCGTCAGTTCTGGAGGGCGGAGTATTTCAACCTCGCTGACGCGGCGGCCGGCGCCCTTGCGCCTTGGGGCTGTGATCCTGCAATCTGTGCGGTGCATTGTCAGTTTGTCTTTTTCGGTTTTTGTAACGTCTACGACATTCACGTAACGACATAAAAAACGTTGTAAAACTGTACAGTAATCAAAGTCCAAAAGGAAAGACGAGACATTGTGATTGTAATACGGTAGCTGTAAGGAAGTCCACCCGAGAGAGAGCAAGCTACACCTATAGCCTCCAAGCCAAATCGTCTTCACACGTATATTTTTGTCATGCGAGTTGCGATGCGCGCGACGCTCTCGGCGTCAGAATGGCTTCCACACGCCGAGCACAGCGCCGTCCTTCCACCAGCCGAGGTCGTGTTGATAGAGCGCGAAGGTGGCCTTGAACTCGTTGAACGTGATGACGCCGTCCGACGGGTCCGTGTCCAGGCGCTCCATCACCCGCGTCAGCATCGTCTCGAGCGCCGGCGAGTCGGCCAGCTGTGGGCTCACCTTGAGCAGCAGAGCGCGCACCTCGGAGGGGTCGAGGCCACCACTCCGGTCCGAGTCGGATGCATCGAAGGCGGCGCGCAGCGCATCCTCGTCAAATGAGTCGATGCCGAGCATCTCGAGCGCCTTGGTGCTGAAGAAGGACGTCTCGAGGAGGTCGGCCTCGGTCTGCCGGACGGCCGACTTGAACTCGTCGAAGGACACCACGCCATCGCTGTTGGTGTCCATTTTCTTGGCCGTCCAGGTCATGAGGAGCTCTACGAGCGCTCCGGCATTCGTGTAGAAGCTGCTCCCGTCCGAGCCGGCCAAGCGCTTGGCGAGCGCATCGGTCGGGATGCTGGTCTCGCCCGGCACGCACATCCCCTCGAAGAGCTCCTTAAGCTTCGGGTCGTTGAGGCCCTTCGCTCCCAGACGCTCCACATCTTCTGACGTCAGCGAAGACAGGCTGCGACGCGGCATCATGGCAGCGACGACGGTCGCCGGGCGGAGCGGCGGTGAGGCGCGAACGAGACTCGAGGCGAAGCGCGCCGAGCGAGCCGAGGAGCGAGACATGAGGCCCGAGAGCGCCATGGCCGAGGGAGAAGAGAGACGCCGACGCATCTTTCTCAGGGGTGCGACGGGCGGGTGGGCACGGCGCGGGATGGTGTCAAGCTCATTGCTGGGTCCTCGCCGTGTGTACGACGGCGAGCACGCCCCGCTGCCGTTCGAGGAGCTAAAGTCGTCGGCCACCTCGCATCCGGACTCAGGGGGCATGGACGCGTCAACTCGAGCGGCCCCTATCTTGGCTCGGCCGAGCACGCCTGCCAGCGGGCCAGCGCACCTTCGAGTACTTACGGCAACTACCCCCGCCGCGGTCTTGAGCCCGCCGCGCGCAACCCGCATCCGCAGCAGGACTGCCTGCAACCGACGTGCAGCCCCACTACCTTCGATTGTGGGGGCAGGGATTGAGGACCCCTGTGCTATTTGTCCCGAGATATGTGGTGTTACTCGACTAGAGCCGTACGTCGCGACTCGTCGAGAGGGGGGACGTCTGGCCCCTCGAGAGGGCGGCCGACTCTGCAGCCGAGGCTGCTCCTGCTCAGAGGGGCCAGCCACCGCCAACGGCGGCGCGACCTCGCGGTGAGCGAGGTGGGGGCCGCCGTGCCGGGGTCCGCGCCCCTCCCGGAGGGTGAAGGCATGCCCGCGGTAGTGTGCGTTGCCTGCGTGCTCCAGGGTGCATTGGGCTCCACTCCGTTATGCCCGCCGAGGGGCGGTGGCCCATCGGCCGGCGGGGTGGAGCTCCGGTCTTGCTGCTTGCCCATCGATGCTGCGTCGGCCTTGCGGCCGGGCTATGCACTCGAAGGGGAGGGTGGGCGTGGACGCGGTGGCGTCCAAGCCCGGTGTTGCCAAGAAGTGTTGTCGCTCACGCGACGGGTCTTACGCTTACGTTTGCTCAAAGGGGGGGGGCTGGGGTGAATACGACACTCTGTCGCACTCACGGACTGAAGTCAGGAGACCGCCGGCGGCCCGAGACTGAACGACAGGGCCCGTACCGGGCCCTCACACGACTCTCGTGTGGCGTTCAGAGAGATCGCTACACACAATGGGACCGCCCGTCCTCCTCAATTCGATTATCGGGACCCCCGGGGGTCGTTACATGCGCCTTGTCACTCCGGTGCGAGCTCTCCATTCGCGGCTCCAATCGCCCCAAGTCACCACGGAGGACTGTCCAAAAACCCTCCTCCGTGACAAGGTCACACCGCGGGCGGCGGCTGGGGGCTCCGCGAGACAGCACGCGCCTGGTACTGCTTGCAGATGACCTCCCAGTTGGGGGTGTGCATCTCCCTCGCCCGGTGGTTGTCGAGACGGCGATTCAAAAAGAATAAAGGCCGGCAGGTGGGACAGAAAAAGAATTCTCTCGCACAGCACACAGGTTCGACACAGGTACCAAAAGAGGCACAGCCTGCGACGGACCTTTAGAAGGCGCCGTCGTTTAGAGAGAAGAAGAAGAAAATGCGGTCATCACCCGGTCGGCACCCTTGTGTCGGGACGCCACGTCGTGATCTCGCCCCTTGTGGTCAACACTGAGGTCGCCAACTGTGGACGCCAGCAGCTTACCTTTGGCTTGCTATTGGCATGCCTCTGGCTTGCCTCTGGACGACTCGGTCATCCGTCCTCGGACAGCTCCACCTCAGGCCCAATGCCTTGGCGGCGGCGGGTTGGGGAGCTGTCTCTCTGGGCGTCACGTTGCATACTGTCTTGCACGTGGCCCCAGTGGAGGTCTGCCCATGTGGGCCGGCCTCTTCCATGCCGCACCAGTACGGTTCCTGCGCTGCCTGCATTGCAATCGACATTGCGGCGGCATATGCGGCGGCATTGTGACGGAACGTCTGGGTGCGGCGGAACGTCGGCTCGAGAGGGCCCATCGCCGACGATATGATGCGCCTGCCCCACTGGCATGGGATCAGGGCGAGATGTCATCACGCGAGATTGCGCACGACTCGGACGATGGGGTTGAGCAAGCGGCCCAAAGTTGCGAGCCGACGGCGACGCGTGCTTTCGGCGTTTACGTGTTGATAATGATATGCTTGCTGTTCCCCTCTCCTCACGTTGAAGGATAACCTTCATAGCAGGCTATGTCCAATGAGCTTGTTGTGTCTGTGTGTCGGGTGTCGCTCGTGTGTGTCGTCATCATCTGTCTCGCGTCCACCCATACCGCGCTGGTGTCCAGTCCGAGCCTGGCTGTTCTTCACCTTTCTACATACATACATACAACCCCGTTCACGTTCACAGAAGGTGATCAGAGACAAGTTCACGCTTGGGGACCCGCTGTGTGCGGGGTGGGCCCCTGCCCAGAGACGACGGCAAGAAACCAAGGATGAAAGAAACAAGCGTCGCATATCACTCTCCCGCCCTCTGCGGAGCTCAGCGCCAGCGTGCGCCGCGGTAGCGCAACCGGAGCTGGCGCCTCACCCAAGGCGGCACCATACGTGTCCGTCGTGCGTTGTGGTGCCCCCAGCACGACTCGTTGGTTCGGCTAAAATGCCGCGCCAGCTCCACGCCCGGGTCCTTCTCGATGTCGATGACCAATGCGCACTGGCGTCCCGAAAGCGCTTTGCGGACGCGCCTCTCGTGCCGCAGGTACCATGTGCGCAAGCCGGACTCGTCGCGTGGGCGTATGGGGCAACGGGTGATCATACTCCCCAGCAGGGTGACCCCATTGGGGAGGCGCCACCCTCGGAGGCTCCTAATCCAGTGATCAACCGGGCGCGTCGTCTGAACGAAGCACGCCTCTGGGAAGAAGCGCAGCAAGTGGTCGAGGTGGTCGACTTGCGGGAAGACGCACCGGAAAGCGTCGTTCACCTCGGCGAGCACGTCCGCCGGCGTACCCAGCCTCGCCCGCAAGATGGCATCGGCATTGACTGTGCTCTGGCTCTGCGCAAATGCGAGGGTTGCGAGCATCGCGTGGGTCAGCCTGCCCCAGTCGTGCCGGGAGCACCAGCCCGAGCAGCGAAAGAATTCGTGCAGTGAGGTCGTGCCGCTCTTTGCGAGCCCAAGGTTGATCACGAGCGGCCGTTGAGGCAGCGCCGAGTAGTTTTCCGGGCATTCATACAGAGACGGAGAGTTTCCCATCGCAAGACGCGCGCTCGAGTTTCCAGTCTCAAGACGGAGCTCGAGCATGGTACGTGTGTCGGCCGCCTCTGTACCCCTGTCCACCCCACACGTGTGTGTGTTTTTTTTGAGCTAGCCTTCGCCAAAAACGTGAATGCGAAGTGAATTTCTTCTTCTCACGCGCCGCTGCTCAGAAGAACCGGGCTCGCCCGCTGTGACCAGCACCTCTCACATGTCGCGCTCCCCTCGCGCCGCACGCACCGAGGAGGACGCCCCGCCCACGGACAGACTGGCCGAGCTGCCGCACGAGCTGCACCTCCGTGGGCGCCGTCGTAAAAAGAATTTTCGGACGCGAAGAAGAAAATGCGCTCATCATCAGGGCACCGCTCGAAGCTTGTCTTTTTCGAAACTCATTAGTCGACCCAGGTAGGCGATGCGCTTGACAGGGGACGGTAGATTGCTCGAGGACGTCGATTTGTCCAACCAGGGTGGCATCGGCGGCCGCACTCGCTTCCGCCCGTTGCACAGCCAACCCCTGCTACATACATACATCCGCGAGCCGCTTCTCACCTCGTCCACGCGAGCGGCCTTTTGGATCGTCAAGCTGTGCTCTGCCAGCTGGCGCTCGAGCTCGTCGGCTTTTGTTTGTCTCGTCGGCGCGAGCGAGCGCGTGTCCGGCGAGCGGCTCGGCTGACATTGATTGACAAACAAATTTAAACCGACTGCACTCCTAGCACTAGCCGTCCGTCTTCCACATGGTCCCTCGGGTCCCTGCTGCTCCTCCTCTCTTCGTACAGCCGATGTGGGGGAGAGGAGGGTTTGAGGACGAGAATTTAATTCGTGGAAGGAGTTCGACGCCTCCGGTTCGCGCCAAGCAATCGGGCCAAACTCCTTCCGCGACAACGCGCTTGCTTCTGCGTGGACCCTGCATAGGATGGACTCGCTGCGCCTGTCCGGCTCTGCTTCTGCGTGGGCGAGCCTGTTTGAGTCGAGGAAGAGAGCGCTCGTCACGGTGCAAGAGGAACCGAGCACGAGTGCTCACGCCGATAGCCTTGTGCTCAGCAACGCAGAGGAAGGCCTTACAACCCCCGAAGTGTACATCGAGGATGGCACCCCAAGCAGCGCCAACGATGAGGGCAAGCCGCAGCACCGGCTCGCCCACCTCCGCCACAGCACCGCACAGGCCAGCGCCATCTCGCAATACATCGCCGCCGCGTCCACGCTGCGCCCACCGCGGCTGATCCGGCGGGGCATCCGCGTGTCGGAGGCTCTCTTTCGCTGGCGGTCGGTATTCCACAACAATCCAGATAGCCTGCCAGAGGAGCGGCGGGCCGAGCTGTACTCGCGCTCAGAGGTGGTCGAGGAGTTTGACGCGTTTGTGAGCCACAGTTGGGCGGGCCCAGGCACGGCCAAGTGGCTCGCGCTGGCGCTCGAGGAGGCCGGGGTCGTCCCGATGATGGCGACCATCGCCGTCTGCCTCGCCTCGATGGCGATTCAGCGAATCTGGGGTCTTCCCGGCGACGCGTGGAGGACGTTCCGTCCGGAGGACGCCGGGCTCCTCGCCATTGAGACTGAGGACGCGCCTCTTCTGATTGATATGCTCCCCTCCATCGAGCCGGCGGCAGACGACACGCTGATGGTGCTGTCCCCGTGGATCTTTGGCTCCGGGCTGATCGCCGCCCTGGTCGCTGGATCCCTCCGGCTGGCGCTCAGCAACCGCACCTACTTTGTGGACTGCTGCTGCATCCACCAGACGGACCCGGCCAAGAAGCTCCGAGGCATTCGGCACTTGGGCGGCTTCCTTTCCCTCTCGTCCCAGCTCACCGTGCTCTGGGATGACACCTACTTCACGCGCCTTTGGTGCCCTCTCTCCGCACCCACCTCACCCTAGCTCCACTCTCCCGCTCACCCTTGAGCTTCCACCCCAGGTGCGTGTACGAGCTAGCCACATTTCGAGCCCTCCACCCCCGCCGGCCGGTGGGATTCCTCCCGCTCCGCTTCTGTGTAACCTTTGTGGTCGGGTTTATTGTGATGGTGGTCTACTTTGCCTGTCTGGCAGTGTGGCTCGCAGAGCTCCTCCGCATCCCCGACCCCAACGACCATGTCGACGACTCGTCCCTTTTCTGGCTCGCAGTGTGCCTGCACTGGGGCGCAACCTTCTTGGCCTGCACAACGGGCGTCCTGATCGGCGCCGACATGGAGCTGCAGCGAAGCACGCTCCGCCAACAGCTGCGTTCCTTCGATGCCAGCAAGGCTGACTGCTCCAGCGAGACCGACCGAGCGGAGATTCTCGCCGCGATCGATGGGATTTACGAGGGCGTTGGCGGGATCGACGCGTTCAACCGGATGGTGGCCACACAAATGAAGGAGCAATTCTTGCCAATGATCTCGACCCGGCAGCTCGTCCGCAAGCGCCTGTCTGTGTGGTGGATTGGAGGCTGCTGCCTGCTGGCCTTATTTTGCAACTCCACGGCTGCCGCGCCGCCGCTGGCGCAGGGCGTGACTGCCATCTCTTGCATCGGCTGGCTAATCGCGGGCATCCCCCTCTTTGCGTCCTTGACCATTGAGCGGGGCGCGCAAGTGGTCCAGTCCCTCGCCGAATCCAACCTGACGCGCCTCCCTCAGCTCCTCTCCAACGGCCCGGCCGCGCGCGGGCTTCTGCTGGCCGGCTGGCGCACCGCCACCGAGGACATGCTCCTGCAGTTTGCCACCTTTGGCATCTTCTTCGTCGCCGTCTGCCTCGACCACGAGCGGTTTGGCCTGGATGCGGCGGGGTGCGTGGCACTCGCCCTCTGCCTTCACTTGGGCATCGCGCTAGGTGCTTACCGGATGCTCTCGGAGCCGAGGACGAAGGCGGCGAGGTTCTCGTCAAAGAGACTCAACAACTATGACTTTGCTCGCCCTGCTCACGTGCCCCCCGTCGACGAGGAGGCGCGAGAGGGAGAAGGAGCGAGGCCATTCAGTCGCGTCTCTGTGTAGCGGTGTAGGACAGAGACGAGCACTCACCCTAGTAAAGCGTGTGTCTTTGACACTGCCCTCAGTCATTTGATATTTGGTTGTGCGTGCGGTGTGATTTGAATCGTCGTGTTCGGAGTCTCGGTGTCTGCTTGTCGCCTAGGTTCGCATGCGTTCGAAAAAAACGACGGCCGCGTTGGCCGGCGTGAACAGCGACTCTGGAGTGACCACACACACACAACCCGCACCCCGCGCGCGCCCGCACGCCCGCACCGCCCCGCCTAGGTGGGAAAGAGATGAGGAGATGGAACAGCCCCGAGGATAAAGCTAACAAACACGTTCCAGCCTCGCCCGCAAGATGGCATCGGCATTGACTGTGCTCTGGCTCTGCGCAAATGCGAGGGTTGCGAGCATCGCGTGGGTCAGCCTGCCCCAGTCGTGCCGGGAGCACCAGCCCGAGCAGCGAAAGAATTCGTGCAGTGAGGTCGTGCCGCTCTTTGCGAGCCCAAGGTTGATCACGAGCGGCCGTTGAGGCAGCGCCGAGTAGTTTTCCGGGCATTCATACAGAGACGGAGAGTTTCCCATCGCAAGACGCGCGCTCGAGTTTCCAGTCTCAAGACGGAGCTCGAGCATGGTACGTGTGTCGGCCGCCTCTGTACCCCTGTCCACCCCACACGTGTGTGTGTGTTTTTTTGAGCTAGCCTTCGCCAAAAACGTGAATGCGAAGTGAATTTCTTCTTCTCACGCGCCGCTGCTCAGAAGAACCGGGCTCGCCCGCTGTGACCAGCACCTCTCACATGTCGCGCTCCCCTCGCGCCGCACGCACCGAGGAGGACGCCCCGCCCACGGACAGACTGGCCGAGCTGCCGCACGAGCTGCACCTCCGTGGGCGCCGTCGTAAAAAGAATTTTCGGAGCGAAGAAGAAAATGCGCTCATCACTGAAGCTTGGTCATGTTGGTGGGCAGCAAGGCGAGCTCTCGCACCCGCCCGTGTCGAAGTCCCGCTTGCGCCCGTTCCTCCGTCCGTCCGCCACGGCCGCGCTGCAGCAGCGCCGCCGCCTCTCCTCCGCCTCCACCCTCCAATGCTGCAAAGCGCAGTTGCCCTGGCCTCGCTGACAGCAGGGCGAGCATTCCGCTATTGATCCTCACCGACACGTCGCCGCCCCGCGCGCCGCCGCAGGCGCTCCGCTCCGCTCGCGGCGTGGCGCCGCCGCACGTGAGGCACATGAAGGTGCTCGTCGGCGTGAAGCGCGTCATCGACTACGCCGTCAAGATCCGCGTAAAGCCGGACAAGTCAGGGGTGGAGACGGCGAACGTGAAGATGAGCATGAACCCGTTCGACGAGATTGCCGTCGAGGAGGCCGTGCGGCTCAAGGAGGCGAAGATCGCCACGGAGGTGATCGCCGTCTCTGTTGGCCCGACGGCTTCGCAGGCACGCGCCTTCAATCATCGGCTGCTCCCTCCCCCCCCCCCCCCCTGGTTCCCATGCCGGTGTTCTCCCGTGGCCCACGCCAATGGCCCCCCCCCCCCCCCACACACCCCACACACACACATACACCCACCCACCCACACCCTATGCCGCTGCGTCGCTCCGCAGGTCGAGACGGTCGACGAGCTCGTGGACAAGCTCAAGAACGAGGCCAAGGTGATCTAGGTTTGCTAGATCGAGGCTGGCCCCACTCGCTGGTTTGCGGCAGCCTCCTGCCCATTGCTCCAGTGGAGCGGTGCGGGTTGCTGCAGAGGGTGCGGTGTTACTCTCCGGCGGCGTCGAGGTCGCGCACGTTTTCTCATTATTCAGGTTTGCTCGTGCGTGTGTGTGCCCCGACCGGTCTCTGTCACGTGGCTCGTGCGCGCCCCTGTTGGGGACGGTTACTTCCCCCAGGATTGGTCTTCTCTGCCTGCGGGAACACCCTCGGGCGGCCGGGTGGGGCTGCGGCTGGAGCTAGCATGGCTCGGTAGAGCCGAGACCCCGTGTTGAGGCGGCGCTCCTGTGGGCGGCTGTGGAATCGGTAGATTCGACCTCAGATCTCCAGTATTCTCATCCCAGTGGATGGACGTCCGGACGTCCCTTTGTGTTCCTCTCGCCGTCCGCCAGCGAGACGCTCTGACCTCTGTCGCTGGCGGCCGCAGTTTTCTGTGAGGGAGGAGGAGGCTGCGCTGCGCAAGCACGGGCGGGAGGGGCTTCTCCTGCGGAGCCGTGCGTGCGCAGGGCTCGTCTTTGCTTTCTTCTACTCCCTACTATCATCTCGTTGTCGTTCCCGTCCATGTTCCCGTCCTACGGCTCTACCCGGCAGAGAAGCTGCAGCCTCCAGCTCTGTGAAACGCTCTTCCTAACGTCGCCCCCCATTATTTCGTATTCGCCACCCGCCCCCACCGACGCGCGACGGACGGACGCAACACAGCGGGAGCGAGCCGTGTGGGGACGGAAAGGCGGCCCAGCAAGCGCGCCGCGGGGAGCGCCACACGTGTGGCGGGAGTGGACTCGGTCTGTACGGTATGTCGATCGGCTCGCTGGCGCGTCGTGCTCTTACAACATCCACAAGCCCCGAAATGAGAGGAGCTCTCTGGCCCTGGGCCTGGCCACACGACTTGCGGCGCACGACTGGGGACTCTCGAGAAGCGTCCACACAGACAATCACACACGATACCCGGTTTCTCTCCATCCTCCATCGGGGGAGGCTACATCCGTTTGGGTGGGCAGCGCTACTTATTGGAATGGCTGGCAGGAAGTCCTCTGGCAGTCGCGCGTACAGATGAACGGCTCGCCATCCTTGCAGGTGCACCTCGAGGCGATGCATGCGCACTCCTCTCCCGCTTGGCAAACGCTTGATGCGTTTGTCGAGCTGCAGAAGAGCGTGTCTTCGGGCGGCCAGATCCACCCATCGCACGCGCCACTGAGCTCGCGCCCCGGTGCGGCCAAGGTCGAGTGACAGAGGGCGACCACAGCGAGCATTAGAGGTTGCACGGCGGGGTCGCCACAAGGAGCGAAGAGGTGCTTCAGCTGCTTTTTGTGTTTTTCTTTTCTTAGCTCGCCGTCGATGTTACCGGGCCCACAGACATCCCGCACACCCGCCGCCCCCGCGCGCGCCCCACCCCGGCCGGGAGAAAGGGGACTGAGGGAGGGTGTAGAGGATGTATGTAGATAGGTAGGGCTGAGGGAGGGTGTAGAGGATGTAGATAGAGTGTAGAGCGCTGTAGAGCTGTATGTAGAGCTGAGCTGCCCACCCCAGCCAGGACAATGAGCGGTGGTCGTCCGGATGAACGCGCCCGCGTGATGATAGGCGTCCCCAGACAGATCGCAGCCAGTCGTGCCTTTTGGCGTACCCCTTTTGTTTGATTTGTACCGCGTCCTGTGCCCCCGACATTTTGTAAATAAAACCTAGCAGCCTTTGCACTGCGGAGCGACGGAGAACTTTCTTTCTAAACGGGCGGAGAACGGCGACACATAGACCAGCGCGCAGCGCCAAGCACTTGGAGCACTTGGAGTGCAGTCGGTAACCTCACATCCAGGGCCGAAGCAGGTATTTTTCTTCTCGAAAACAAGGCTGTGCAAATAGGGCGGGGACGTCGGCGAAGTCCGGGGTACGTAACATACTCGATCGCAAGGACCAAGCACGAGCCCGTCTTCTCCCGTGGGCAGGCGGATCCGCCGATACATGCCGATGTTCTTCCACGTCTTTGCGGTTGCCGCGCCCGTCAAACGAGCGGCCGCGGAAGTGGGGCCGTGCGCGCTCGTGCAGACGCCGTTCACCCGCCCAGACTTTGGCGACAGCAATTGCGCCGAATACTTGAACCTGCCGCTCTCGTCGCCACCCAACTGCTCTGAGAGGTCCACGAGGGTGCCCCGTATCTACCATGCAGTTGGCGGCAGCGCGGAGCGCCCATCCAACGTGGCCATTAATGCTGCCGTCCACCTCGATGGCTTTGTGGTGAACTATCACGACGACGAGTCGGCGTTCGAGTACGTGACCAAGCACTGCGGGCGAGAGGCCGGGCAGGCGTACCGCTGCCTGCTCGCCCCCGCGTTTCGCGCCGATCTCTTCCGCTTCTGCGCCCTGTCCGCCGAAGGCGGCGTCTACCTGGACACCGATCTCGTGCTGCTCAAGCCGATTGCCAGCGTAGTCGACATGTGTGACGCGGGCGCGACCATCGGCCGTGACATTTCGGGGGCCGACTTCGAACGGAAGCAGATGAAGATCCTCGCGAGCGTGCCGTCGCACCCGCTCCCCCGCTGCATGCTCGACTCGATCCTCCGCAACGTCCGACAGCGATTCGTCCCTCCCAAGGGCAGGCCGCTCATGCTCACCGGCCCCGAGCTGCTGGACTGGTGCTACAACCAGACGGCTGGCAACGACGTTGCGATCACGTATCGGGACTCGGTCCGCGCGACCTACCCGCACTCTGGAATGGTCGGCGTCGGCGGGCTCGTTGCCTTCGAGCAGCCAAACGACATGGACTACCCACAGATACCGAAAACCCCGATCACGGGAGCCACGCGATGGACGCCCAAGACGTTTCGCCAGCCGAAAGAAAAGGAGCTGACGAGTCAGCGGTACGGCAGACTCACTGCGCTCGGCCGGATCTACACAGACGAGTGCACTCTCTCCGTGCCACCAAGCGACGCGGCGGCGGCGACGCCCCCCCAAATGGCCAATTAAAACGGCGGCCACTCAGGGGGGTGGGCATACCAGGGGCATCTCGCCGAAATTCTTCCTTTGCTGGGAGGCGCCGCTTCGCTCCGTTGAGAAGATAGCCCCTAAAGAAAAACGGCCGTGAAGCATTCGTTTCCGTAAAAGGAAGACTTTCACCACAAAGGAATGAAGTAAAACTCGCGAGAAAAAATAAATCTCAGGTAGCGAGGGCACTTTTATCCGCAAGAGCACTACGCCTCAGCGGGTTCGTACTAGCGCAACCAAACTCCACATGGGTACTCACGGAAAGATGTGAGGGCCGCACTCGACCACAACTGTTGGCAGCGGCAGCGAGGAGGTGGAGCTGGCACTCGAGCCTTCCTGCACGCCGCCCTGTTGTGAGTTCTGCCGTGGTCCTCTCGGGTGCTGCAGCCCATATCTAAAGCGCGCGTGGGCGGCATCTCGGAGACGCGCCACCGCGATGCGGCGGCGAAGGAGCTGCCACTGCCGCCGCAGTATCCCCGCGCTGCACGGTGCCGCTCCCATGCCACGCAGCACGAGGTGCAGGCTCACCGGGCGGTGCTCTGTCGACGGGTAGAGCGGCACCGCCACCGTGTCGTAGAGCTTGTACGGCGACCGCTGCAGGACCTGCGGCGTCTGCTGAATGAAGTGCCGGAACGGGCGGCCACCGCAGCTAGGGTCCTGCTCGTGGACAAGCACGATGGCAATGCGCCGGTCCATCGCCGCTTGCACGAGGCGAGCGACGGTGCCGCCCGCATCGAGAAAGGTCTTATCGTTCAGGTAGAGCAGGAGGACGTAGTGTCCGGAGAGAGGGGCCGCGCTGGCTCCCTCGAACGCTTCATCCACATCGCGGATCATAACCATCTCGGATGCAGCAGAGCCGCCCCCTCCCGCGCCGCCGCCTTGACCTCGTCTGCTACGCCAAAGGCGCCCTTGTTGCCGCGGCACGCAAGGATGGTGACGGGACCGCTGAAGGCGACGGGCCCTGCCTCACCGGGCACCGTCACCCCTGCAGCAAGCTCGGCCAGGCGGCTCGCGTAGAATGGAGAGTGCAGCAACATGCGCAGAGCGATGGCCTTGAGCGACTCGAGCTGAAAGGCGTTCACCCGCACCCACACGATCGGCTTCGCCTCCTCAAACACGCGCGCGATCATCTCGCCTGGCCCGCCGTAGGAAGGGTAGGCGGGCGGGACGACCTCGACGCAGTGCTCGCGGCACTCAGCCTGCAACGCCTCGATCGAGGCGCCGCCCTTCGCCGCGTCGGCCTCGAAGATGGGGATGAAGGGCCGGTTCGAGGCAAGCGCCGCGTACAGCTCGCGGCGACAGTTGAAGCTCTTGAAGTAGCCGGCGCTGAGGAAGACGAGAAAGGTCATTGCGTCAGCTACTGACTCCTCGAGCCTGCCCACGTCCTCGAGGTTATCGACGTCGAGCCAGATCCGGACGCCGGGCAGGAGAAGCTGGAGCTGGCGCACGACGGTGTGGGTCTGGTCCTGGCCGGTCCCCCACGCGTGCGAGATGAAGCCGTGGAAGTGGCATTCGGGGCACAACTCGAGGGCGGGAGGGCGACCGGTCGAGGCGAGGCGGATGGTGGGCATGCGGACGGCGCTGACTGTCTTGAAGAGGACGACGAGTAGCGACGCGGCCAGCATCGCGGCGGTGAGCACGATCACAAACTCACTCGCTCCGCGCGCGCTGTCGAAGCCGACGAGGGTGTAGCACATGCCCTCGTAAGCGGCACTCGCGCCCGGATCCGGGCAGAGCTGAATCACGATGCCCGAGATGAAGCAGCACAAGAGCAAGAGATTGGCGGTGCACGCGAGGTAGAGGTCATCGGTGCGCTTGAAGGGCCGGGCGAGGGCGAGAGCGGTAAGGTAGAGGCCCGAGACGACAGACGCGATGATGAGGCGGAGGAGCTTGGACGACCCGGTGTTTGTTTGGATGAAGAGCACCAGCGAGGCGAGGAAGAGCCTGCGGCTCAGATCGACGACCTCCCAGAAGAGGATGCCCGGGTCGTAGTCGCGCCAGAGGAAGCGGCTGGCTCGGGCGAGAGAGCCAACGCGCTGCGCCCGCACCTCGGAGCGGATCCAGAGGAGCAGCGCGAGGAAAGCGAGCGGGACGAGCACCGGCCAGAGGACGAAGAAGGCCCAGAAGTACGCGTCGAGGCCGCTGTACTCTTCGTCGTCAGCGCCGCAGAGCACATCGAGGTCGGCCACGAGGTAGCTGCGCTTCTCCCCGGTAATGTCGTTGAAGGCAAACGATTCGCACTGCTCCACCTTCAAAATGGTGCGAGAGACTGAGGGGAGCACGAGATAGGCGACGAGGATGGCCCAGTAGAGGATGCGGCGCAGCGTGGCACGGACAACGTCGCGACGGAGGTCGTCGGCGCGACCAGACATAAGCCACTCTGCGAGGGCGTGGCAGGCAAGGGCGGCGCCTCCAAGCAAAATGGCAACGAGAGGCCACAAGCCGGCGACCATGAGCCGGACTCGCATCGAGCCCATGCAGGCGCCCGGGTAGGTGAGGCCGATAACGTCGAAGCTGAGCGAGTCCATAAACTTGGTCCAGCGCGTAAAGGCCTCGTTGAGGCGGACGCCGTAGACAGGACCGAGCGTCGTAGCGATCTGGTAGAAGCCGACCAGGACCTTGAACTTGGGCTGGAAGCCGACCTGTGGCAAGGTGTACAGGTTGTTGGTGTATAAGGTGTAGTGTGGACGGGCGAATTCCATCCTATGCGGCGAAAAGCCTCTAGGCAAGTAAGGTGCAAGAGGCGCCGCGGTTGCGTGTGCGCGTGAGTTGTGGGGTGGGGCCTCGTAGCCAACCTGCGACTCGATGATGTCAACACGTGCTCTGAAGCGGCCCCACGCCTCGGTGCTGACGAGAGCACGGTGCGAGAGGAGCACCGCCCCTGCGAGAGCGACGATGACTCCCGCCAGGATGCCGAACCGCCCCGTCGTCGGGCAGTCGACGCAGCCTGACTCCGCGCGGCTGAAGTACTGCTCGTCGCTCACGCACCACTCGCAGCGCGGGCCCGTGTAGCCGAGATCGCAGCCCTCGCCGGCGCTGCCAGGAGCCGCCAAGCCGAGGCGGGAGGAATCCGCCTCCCCCGCACCGCCCGAGCCGCTGCAGTGGTCGGAGGCGTCGCACGCGTGAATCTCGGTGGTGAGGAGCGAGGCGCGCCAGTTACCGCGCGGGACGACGAGGGTCTCGAGAGTAGTGTTGGTCGCGCAGATGGCGTTTGGTGGGCACGCCTTGCAGTGCTTGGTCGGGAAACGGAAGATGTCAACCGGGAGGGCGGTCGCGTCCTGCAGGTAGAAGCCCTCCTTGCACACGGAGCAGGTGACGCTGCCGCTCCCGCTTGTACTGAGGGGGTGAGGGCAGGGGGTGCACTCGCCCATGCCGCGATTGGCGGCATAAAAGCCAGCAGCACACTCGACACATGACCCGGCTGCTTCAGCTGAAGAGAAGCCAATGGGGCACGGGCCGCCGCAGACGCTGCTCGACTGGTCCTCAGTGTCGGTCGAGCTGTTGAGGCCGGCGGCGCAGGCAAAGGGGAAGTCCTGGTTGACGGGCAGCAGCGGCAAATGGTAGAGGCTTTTGCCGAGGAGGGAGTGATCGCCTCTGGTCAAATTCCAGTTGCAAGGCTGCACGAAGGTCGGGGCCTGGCAGTACCACGAATCGCTGACGTTGCAAGCCGCCCGCGTTTCGTTATCGGTGTGCCTGTCACAAGCCGCCTCCTTCTCGCCCGATGAAGGCTCGATCGCATCGCTCTCCGTGAGCGCGCAGTCGTCGCGGTGCTCGAGGCAAGCCGTCTGCTTGCACACGCCGCGCTCGTCGCAAGCCTGTAATAGCTTGCACCATCGCCTCTGGTCAACAACGTTGTTGCTGCACGAGGGGTAAGAGCACGCCTTCCGGTACACCTCGCAGCGCGCGTTTGGCAGCCAGCGGCCGGCCGGGGCGGGGAGGGTGTAGGAGACCTCGCCAAGAAGGAAGATGGAGCTCCCCTGACCCTCGGCAGAGCAGCCGCTGATGAGGGTGCCGTCGCTCAGGGAGGTGCTTCCGCCCGCCGAGTAGAGGCCGCCGCCAGACTCTGTGGCGATGCAGTTGGAGATGGTTGAGCGGGCCAGGCTGGCTGAGCCCGAGACCACGTAAACTGCTCCGCCTCGCGTGGCTTTGCAGGCAGAGATAGTGGAGTCGGTCACGATGAGGTCGGTGTCCCACGTGTATGTAGCTCCGCCGTCCTGCGAAAAGAGGGGCGAGAGGCAGCTGTGACTCTCTTAACCTTGTCTTCTCTTGTGGGCGGTGTGGCACGAGGAGAGAGCGGGGTGAGGCAGCTCCGTGGCCCTCTCTGTCGCTCGCCCCGCTGCCGTGCTGCGCTGCAGGGAGGGCATCTAGCTCTATGCGGCGCATATTGCGAGCCAAGCAGCTCGTCACGTTCGAGCCGATTATCGAGACCGCACCGCTGTCCTCCGCGTAGACGACGCCGCCGCGCTGGTTGCGAGGAGGAGCGGGGTGAGGCAGCCGTGTCCCTCTCTATCTCTCGCCCCGCTGCTTGCTGTGCGGCGCGGGAGGGAGAGCGGCTAGCTCTACGCGGCGTACATCGCCAGCCGAGCAGCCCGACACGTCCGAGCCGATTAGCGAGACCGCACCGCTGAACTCCGCGGAGACGACGCCGCCGACCTGCGGTTGCGAGGAGAGAGCGGGGTGAGGCAGCCGTGTCCCTCTCTGTCTCTCGCCCCGCTGCCGTGCGGCGCTGCTGGCGGCTAGCTCTACGCGGCGCACATCAGCCGAGCAGCCCGACACGGTCGAGCCGATTAGCGAGACCGCACCGCTGCCCCTCGCGTAGACGACGCCGCCCTCCTGCGGTTGTGAGACGAGAGCGGGGTGAGGCAGCCGCAGCCCTCTCTATCTCTCGCCCCGCTGCCGTGGCGGCGCTGCAGGGCGGGCGGCTAGCTCTACACGGCGCACATAGACAGCAGAGCAGCCCGTCACAGTCGAGCCGATTATCGATACCGCACCGCTGCTAGACGCGTAGACGACGCTGCCCTTCTGCGGTTGCGAGACGAGAGCGGGGTGAGGCAGCCGTGTCCCTCTCTACCTCTCGCCCTGCTGCCGTGCGGCGCTGCAGGGGGTGCGGCTAGCTCTACGCGGCGCACCCCAGCCGAGCAGCCCGTCACAGTGGAGCCGATTATCGAGATCGCACCGCTGCTAGCCGCGTCGACGACGCCGCCGTCCTGCGGTTGCGAGAGAGCGGGGTGAGGCAGCCGTGTCCCTCTCTATCACTCGCCCCGCTGACGTGCGGCGGTGTTGGGAGGGCGGCTAGCTCTACGCGGCGCACATCGCCAGCCGAGCAGCCCGTCACAGTGGAGCCGATTATCGAGACCGCACCGCTCTCAACCGCGGAGACGACGCCGCCGTCCTGCGGTTGCGAGGAGGAGCGGGGTGAGGCAGCCATGTCCCTCTCTATCACTCGCCCCGCTGCCGTGCGGCGCTGCAGGGGTGCGGCTATAGCTCTACGCGGCGCACATGCACCGCTGAGCAGCCCGTCACGGTTGAGCCGGTTATCGAGACCGCACCGCTGTACTGCGCGTAGACGACGCCGCCCTCCTGCGGTTGCGAGGAGAGAGCGGGGTGAGGCAGCTGTGGCCCTCTCTATCTCTCGCCCCGCTGCCGTGCGGCACTGCAGGGAGGCGGCTAGCTCTACGCGGCGCACATTAGCCGAGCAGCCCCTCACATCCGAGTCGATGATCTCGACGTCGCCTGCGCCGTCCGCCTCCACAACGCCGCCGTAATCCGCCTTCCCGTTGACGAGCGTCAGCCCCCGCAAGGTGAGGCTGCAGCCGCCCGAGAGGTAAAAGAGCTTGGTCAATTCCTGGCCGTCGAGCGTCGCTCCCTCTCCGCTGCTCGCGACGGTCACCTTGATGGTGGAGGTGCAGCTGATCTCGCTGCTCAGCTTGAAGTCTGCACTGGGCGGCAGGTAGATGGAGATGTTGACAGCATCCCCCTCGATCAGGGAGCGGAGCAGATCCTCGCTCGCCGCGGCGACATCGAAGCCGGGGAAGGCCGGCGGCAGCGGGGGCAGCGGGGGCAGCGGGGGCAATGCTGGCGGCAGCGGAGGGGGGGGCGGCAGCACGCACGCTTTGTATCCAGCGCCAGGCTGATAATCTGGCGTCGTGCCTTTCAGGAACTGACACCAGCAGGTGCCGCTCCCCGAAGATGGTAAATTGGCAATTTCGCAGCCGGCAGCAGTTGCTAGCTCGATGCATGTGGCAGGCGAATCGGCGTACTCCATCGCATATTCGCCATCGGTGTTGCTGATCGAAGTAACCCAGTCGCACGTACTCCACGACAGAGGTGGTGACAGAGGTGGTGACAGCGACGAGAGTGGCGGCGGCGGCGGTGGTGACGGCGGCGGCGGAGGTGACGGCGGCGGCAGTGCACATGCCAGCGGGAGCAGCGCAACGAGAAGAAGCAGCCACGCGCCGCGCTTCGACCCCGTCCGGCACCGCACACCGAAGCGCGGCGGCCACATCCACTCGCTCAGCAGCACGCCGCCGCACGCTTCGAGCAGCAGGAGAAAGAAGGCGGACCAGGATTGACCGCGCTGCCGGGCGCGGCCAGGCGCGGACGAGGAGTGCCCGTGAAGGTTGTTTGCTCGCGTCGGTCCGACGTCGCCGGTATGCACGTCGATCGCGCCGTCCGCAGGCCACGGTTGTGTCCCGCCACCGAAGTCGCTGCCAGTCCCGAGGAGCAGCCCAACTGGCTGCAACGGCCCGGTGTACATCACCACGTCACCAACCGAGCTCGTCGTTTGGTCACCGAGGAGCGGTCCGAAAGCACGCCTCAAATTCCAGGACGTGCCACTGGATGCATCCCTCTGCGAAAATATGCAGCCGTTACGGCGTGTTGCAACCCCTCGCGGTAAAACACCATCATGTCACCCTTCACGGGTGACAGCAAGCATTTTTGTTGAGTATATGAGCGACCCACCTCGAGGGTTGCTCCTGACTCTGGCCTTTTCTGGGTCATGTAGCCACACCTCGCCTCCTTGGTGCGAGTGGCTGCCCGTTCGACTCTGGGGAGGATCGAACCATCAACATGGATGGTACCGGTGAGATAGATCTCCCACAGGTCGACGGCGGTCTGCGAAGATTTGAGTCCCTTCGTGTGTGAGCTACGAAAAAGATCGAAAATAGTGCCCAAGGTAACCCGGGGGAACTCGCGTCCCGGAACCTCTGCCCTACCTCGAAACACGGCGGTATCGGATATACATTGCGCTGCTGCGCTCGAGATCGAGCTCCGGGAGGCCGCGCGGAGCTTCCAGGACGGGCTGCCGACGCTGATACTACATCTCCAATCCAATCACTCAGCGATCGCTGCGAGCCTCGCACGCGCCGCACGCGCCGGTGCCCCTCCTCCGACTCTCGAGCGGTGGCCACACCAGCCTCGCGCGCGAAGCCCCCCCTTGGCTCGCTTGAGCGCGTATCTCCATGTACAGGCGAGAGGACGAGCTGTACCTGGCGTACAGCACCGCTGTGGCCGCGGCCCATGTCGAGCGCACAGACGTCTCCACCGCGTTTGGCAGCCTCCTCCCGCCGAGAGTCGGGCCGCCTCTGAGTTGGCGTTGATTTGCGGCTGCTGGCGGTAGGGGCGAAAATATGCATTTTTCGAGGCATAGGGAGGAAAAATCGCGCCGCAGGCGCACACAGGCAGGGAGGAAGGGAGAAGTTCAGCTCTAGAGAGGCCGGTTCTAGCGAGGCTCCCGGCGTGGCGAAAATATTTTTTTTCTAGCAGACAGGCTCCCCAAAAGAATTTTACAATACATAACGGGAAAGGCGCACTGGCAGACAAAAACAGTAAACAAAAGATTTCACAAAAGAAAACTCTCATCAGTTGGGCCTGGCCATGACGGAATCACAGAAGTGTCGGTGGTTCGCCGGGTGATCTGCGAGCCGAATCTCAAACCCCGGGCTGTCTGAAAAATTTCTTCGCGCACCCTCTCCCAAAAAGAAAAAATAGGATCTGCAGCGAAAAGGATTTTTCTTTCTGGCCATGACGCTGCGGCTGGCGGCCTTGCAGCTCATCGCCATCGCGCCCGCCCGCTGCTACCACACTGAGCTTCATCATCTCGGACCGCGGCGCCTTCTCGGACCGCTCCGGGCCGCCGTCGTCGCGACCGAGGAGGACCGGTCAGAGGCGGTGCCGACAGCCGCTACCGGGCGCGGCTTTGGCTCCGCGGACGGCGGCGCACGTGGCTTCGGCGAGTGGCAGGAGGAGGACGAGGACGAGGATGAGGAGATTGACAGCGGCATGACTCCGGAGCAGCGCCGCGCGTGGCGGCGCACCGTGATGACGCGGTGGGCCAAGCTCGTGCAGGAGAAGGGCGGCGACGCGGGCGCGGAGGGCGGAGAGGTGGTCGCCGCGTTCGACCGCGTCTCGCTCCGCCTCGGCGAGCGCCTCGTCCTCGCGCCACAGTCGTGGGCCGTGCGGCGCGGGCAGCGACTCGGCGTGCTCGGCGAGTCAGGCTGTGGCAAGTCGATGCAGCTCCGCCTGCTCGCTGGCGAGGCGTCGCCGTCGGAGGGCGCAGTCGTGCGCGGTGAGGCGGCTCATCATATCTCGGCTGCATCTCGGTTGAATCTCGGCTAGATCTCGGCCGCATCTCCCACAGGCCCAGCGGTGCGGGTCGCACTGGTCGACCAGGACGCGCCCAGCCGCCTCCGCGCCTGTCGCCTGCTGGTGTCGGCCTTTGCGCGGGAACAGCTCGCCGGCAGCAGTGGAGAGGAGGGCGGCGGCGGCGGCGGCGGCGGCGGCGGGGCGATGAGGTGCGAGGGCGAGTCGCCCGTGGCGTGGGAGTCGTTTGTGGCGCTGCTGCCGGAGGAGCTGCGACGGCCTGCGGCGCTGGAGGCATATTCGATTCGATTCGATTTGTATTCGATTGCGCCCCTCTCCTCGCTGTCGCACGGCCAGCTTCTCACACGCGCCCGCCGCCACCACTCACCTCACACACACCACACTGCACACCGCACCGCACCACACCGCACCACACCGCACCGCACCACACCGCACCACGCGGCGCACTGTGGTCAGTCTGCAGAGTCGCTGTGACCAGGCGCCCCTCTGCTCGCTGTCGCACGGCCAGCTCGTACGCGTCTCGACGGCTCTCGCCCCTAGAAGCGGAACACGGACTCTTGAATTCCCACCAGCGCTCGAGAGGACACGCACTCCGCCGTAGTCGGCCGTAGTCGGCCGTACTCACTGCATTCGTATCCCGTGTACTCACGCGGTGCTCTGAGGACGCTGCACGAGACCGTGTTTCCGCCCTGAGGCCGGCGTATGAGCCATGCAGGCGCTCGCCGTGGCGCAGAAGCCCGTAAGTCCGCTTCGGTCGCTGCCGCATGCGGTCGTTCACTGATTGGGCACCGAGCGGCGGAGGAGCGGCTCCCTCCTGTCTTGAGACGTCGAGCCTCCTCGAGAGTCGCCTCGACTAGGCACCGAGTGGCTCGAGCGGCTTGTCCTGTCGGAGATGGGCCACGGCGGAGTGGTCGTCGTCTCGCACGACCGCGAGGTGCCCGAGAGTCGACGAGATGCGCCGAGATGCGCCGAGATTCGCCGAGGGGCCCGAGAGGAGCCGAGAGGAGCCGAGAGGAGCCGAGATTCGTGCGCCGAGATTCGCCGAGGGGCGTCGTCTCGGCCGTGCAGGTGCTCAACGCACCTCCTCCGATCCGCGAGATCTCCCCACATCTCCTCACATCTCCCCACATCTCGCCGTGCATGAGGCCTCCCTCGTTGCCCCACATCTCCCTCAGACCTCCCCACACCTCCCCACACCTCCCCACACCTCCCCACACCTCCCCACACCTCCCCACATCTCCCCCACATCTCCCCCACATCTCCCCACATCTCCCCACATCTCCCGCGAGGTGCTCGACCGCCTCTCGACGCACCTCCTGCACTCCGCGGGCGGCCACGGGGAGCTGTACGCAGGCGCATATCTCCCCACATCTCCCCGCATCTCCCCGCATCTCCCCATACCTCGGCCACGGGGAGCCGTACGCAGGCGCATATCTCCCCACATCTCCCCGCATCTCCCCATATCTCCCCATACCTCGGCCACGGGGAGCCGTACGCAGGCGCATATCTCCCCACATCTCCCCGCATCTCCCCATATCTCCCCATACCTCGGCCACGGGGAGCCGTACGCAGGCGCATATCTCCCCACATCTCCCCGCATCTCCCCATATCTCCCCACACCTCGGCCACGGGGAGCTGTACGCAGGCTCGTACTCCACTGACTTCAGCTGCACTCGACCGCATTCAGTTGTATGCGCTGCACATGCACGCGGCGCTCTGATGACGTCGGCGTGTCTTCACCGTGCAGGCTCGTACTCGGACTTTCTGCGCCGCGCCGCGCTGCAGCGCGAGGCCATGGAGCAGGTGGAGAGCGACGCCTCGCCGGCTGGCGAGGAGGAGGGAGGAGCGCTCTCCCAAATGCCTTGTCCGTGACTCACGTCCACATCTGACACATCCTCCTTCCTCTCACCTCTACACACCACTCACCCTCGTCATCCTCATTCACGCTACTCACACCGCACGCACGACTCTCCTCACCTCCGCTCCTCTAGGCGTCTTACCTCCGCCTCTCCCCGACACCCTCCGCCCGTCGCGCTTCCAACTGCTGACGGCGGCGACGCCAACGGCGCGCGCCAAATCTCGGCACTGCCCCTGCCAGTCCTCGGCCCCTCGCGATCTCGCGCGATCTCGGGTACTCTCCAAGATGCCCCGCGCAAGTCATGGTTCGAAAACCAGGCGAGGCGCGCCAAGCGTGCGCGGCGAGGCGCCGCGGCGGCGGCGGGCACGGACGCGATGCTCGCGCTTCGAGGCGCGTCGCTGTCCTTTGAAGCCGCGCCGGAGGGGCGCGGCGCTGGAGGCGCTGCGGGCGGCGCTGGAGGCGGCGCTGCGGGCGGCAGCACGGGAGGCGGCGCTGGAGGCGGCGCTGCGGGCGGCGCTGGAGGAGGCGCTGGAGGCGGCGCTGCGGGAGCCGGCGCTGGAGGCAGCGGATCGCGCGGGCTCTCCGAGGTGTCTTTCGAGGTGCGGCGGGGGCGGGGTGGTCGGCCCGCGAGCCAGAGACACCCGGGAAGCCACACTCGCGCCGCTACATTGCCTCCTCCGCCCGCGCCACCATGCTCCTTCACCTCTTGAGCCTGACCGGCGCGAGGAGCGGGGGGAAGAAGAGTGGCCGGGAATAGGTGCGGCGGGGCGAGGTGCTCCTCCTCGTCGGCGCGAACGGCGCCGGCAAGTCGACCCTGCTGCGTGTGGCGGCGGGCGAGTGGCCGCTGCTGGCGGGCGAGGTGGCGCGGAATTGCGACGTGCGGCCTTTCTTCCTCACGCAGGACGCGAACGATTACTTCATGAGCTCTCCCCACACTCCTACATCTCCCCGCATCTACCCGTATCTCCCCACATCCCGCCATACCTCCCCATAGATCACCCGAGATCACCCGAGATCACCCGAGATCACCCGAGATCACCCGAGATCACCCAGCGCAGGACGCGGCGCACCGCGTGAGCGGTGGAGCGTCGGCGTGGGAGTGGATCTGCGGCGAGGCGGCCGGATTGGGCGAGGGGGCGGTGCGGCGCGCGTTGCGTCAGATGGGTTTACCTTATCTAGATGCCAGACCCGCAGCTCGGCCGTCTCTGGATGCACTGCCGCCGCTCTCGCAGCCCTCGCACACTCACGCGAGGCTCTGAGTACCCTGCACGAGGCTCGTTCCCCCCGCACAGTCCCCCGTGTTGATGCGCCAGGCTTCCCGGCCACCGCGCAGCGCAAGCCCGTCTCAGCCCTGTCTGGCGGCGAGCGCACGCGTCTGTGCATCGCGTCGATGCTCCTCTCGCGCGCGAACTTGCTCGTGCTGGCGCGCCGCCGCCCTCGCAAACACTCCTGCCCTCCTGCCCTCCTGCCCCCCCCCCCCCCCTTCGCCCCCCTCTTCCGGCTTGGTTCGCCTTGCACAGCGGCTCCCCCGCACCCAAGCCAGCGATGATTCACGGCTACCGCGTCTTGCTCAGCGGGCAAGAGAGGCGAAAGCAGGCAAGGCCAGCATATGACGCTGCACCTCCCTCTGCGTGCAGGACGAGCCGACCAACCACCTCGACTTGCGCGCGCGAGAGTACTTGGGCGACGCGCTCCGGTCGTTCGACGGCGCGGTGCTCCTCGTCTCGCACGACCGCGCCTTTGCCGCGCACGTCGCCACGCGGGTGGCCGAAGCCTCTAGAAGGATGCGGCCTCCCTGCCTTCCTCTCGGCTGCGTTCCATCGTGTGCTCGCGCGAGGCTGTATTCGTATCGCTGTCTATGCGCCGCATGCACGGCATGATGCACCGTACTCGCACCCTGACCTTCGCGTCTTCGCAACGCAAGGTGGCCGAGCTGCGCGGCGGGCGGCTTCACGCCGAGCAGGGCGACTACCGCGCGTACATCGAGCGACGCGACGAGCTGCGCGCGCGGATCGACCGCCGCGCCGTGTCCGCGGGGTTGCCGGCCGAAGGAGGCGAGCGCGGCGGCACAGACGGAGCCTCGTCCGATCGCCCGTCCAAGCGGGCTGCCCGGCGGCGGCGGTCCTCGAGGTGATTGTGAGAGGTAAAGAGCCGCGTTCAGGCCGGCCGTAGTGTGAGGGTTGTTTTTGGGGAGAGGGCGGCCCCCGCAAGCTCGCAGGTTGAGTGGAGGAGAAGCTCAGCCGACGGCAGAGGCCGGAGCTCCGTCTCCCGGCCCCCGCGTTACCCGTTCTACCTATCTCCGTTATCTCATATCAATATGGGACGATGCTGAAAAGCCAGAGAACTGTGAACTCTCACCCAACATGCAACAATTTTCACTGTACAATACGTATCGTGAGGGCTAGACCCGGCTACTCAGACCACCCCCCCTCGAGGAAGTGAGAACTGCTCGGCTCACCCTGATCACATGCTGATTGCTGAACACACAAGCTCCTCTTTGTAGCTCGCTAGCTCGATCGCTGAGCCCTGCCCCTGGTCTGACAGCACGACACTCGACAGCAAACCCCGGACAGCGCCTGACAGTGCCCGACAGCCTGACAGCGTTGACAGCACTTTCTCTGACAGCCTGACAGCACGTATCTGACAGCCTGACAGCAGAGCCTGACATCAGAGGTGACCCGTCGCTGTCAGGCCCTAACGTGACAGCCTGACAGCTGCCCGACAGCCCGACAGCACACAGTGGCCTGACAGCAGCGCTGACAGCCCGACCTGAGCCCGACAGCCCGACCAGCCCGACAGCAGCACAGACCGTACACAGGCCGTGCAGCCTCTTTCTTGTGCCCCATGAGGGTATAACAAAACTATTACATGCAAAGACATGCACATGCACAACAACAACATGTACATGTACATGTGAGTGTGGTCTATCTAGTCATGGGATGGTCATGGGTCTCTCTCTCAACCCTCTCCCGCCCCACCTCTGCGGACCCGCGGCTGTGCTACTACAAATTATGAAGCTACCAGCTAGCCTTCTGGGGCCCTACAGTCATATGCCTACGGCGTCTGGGTGGTGGTGGCCGCCGCCGTCTGTGCCGCCGCCGCCGCCTGCGCCTGCGCCGCCATCTGCGCTCCCCCCAGGCGGCCGCCGCGGCCGCCGGCACGGTAGACGCGCGCCGCGCCACTGGCAGCTCGAGCGCAGAGTACCTGCGCCAGCTCTCGATGAGTCAGCGCAGCAACAGGGTCTTCATCAATGACCCCAAGGGCCTCTTTATCCTCCGGTGGTACCGTGAGGTGAAGGGTGACGGGACCCCCCCAGACGGCCCGCGCTACCAGAACAGAGCGTGCAAGAGTACTACAAGCTGACGAGCGACAACGATGGGAGGCCTTCCGCTGGACCAGCAACTACCAGATCATCAGCAAGGTGTACCTGAAGAAGCACTCCAGCTGCCTGGCCTCTCTGCTATTCTCTCAGTGCGGCAGAAGATGGTGACGTCCACCATGAAAAAAGGATGGTGGGAGCTGGACCGGAGGCAGAGTAGAGACTAGAGTATGTGTAGTAGAGTCCTGCTGGTATCCTCTTGATAGTGTCATAAGTGTGGCTGGTGTGTGTCAGAGCCTGACAGCGCCCCGGACAGCACCACCTGACAGCACCTGACAGCACCGGCCCTACGTCTGACAGCAGCAGCAGCCTGACAGCTTTGACAGCTCCGACAGCGTCTGACAGAGCAACACCCGACAGCTCCGACAGCACCCGACAGCTACAGATCACCTCTGATGTCAGACAAGCACCCGACAGCACCCGACAGCACTGACAGCACCTGACAGCTGGTCTGACAGAGGCACCTGACAGTGTCTGACAGTGCCCGACAGCCCGACAGATCACCTGACAGCACCTGACAGCCTGACAGCCAGGGCTCAGCTCGATCGGTCACACCGCCATCACCGCCGCGACGTCTCCCAGTGAGATGCGTGGAGAGGGGGGGACGACACCGCTCGAAACACCCTCTGGGGTCCGCGGGTCCCTCAGCCCCTCAGCGGCGTGCACCTCGATCCTGTATGTACCGTGTTTGTGATGACCCCTCCCAATGTGCAATGAACACACCAGTGAGGGCGAGACGATCGAGGGGTCCCGTACATGCGGAATCGACCCAATCCAGTGCTCAAGTGCTCAAGGTCGCGTGCGTTACGGCGTGAGGCAGCGGCCGCGGTTACCCTGGTACCATGTGAGTGAGTGAGTATTCTTGATACGAAACCACGACGACACACACCAGTCGACTCGCATCGGTTGCCTCCATGAACGGCGGACCTCAGCGGCACGCACTCGGCGAGGACAGTCCGGCCGACGGGAACGTGTCGCGCGCCGGCGACGAATGCGGCGGGGTGGTTGTGTGTACGAAGCGCCGCGTCGACGAAGCGAGGTAAGTAGGCGCCGCTCACGAGCCCCGCAAGACATGCACGCCCCGGTTACCAAAAAAAGAAATGCGCGGCCCGCTTTGTGACGCGGTGGGAAGCGAAGCAAGCCAGCCATGTTGGGACGCTGCACTGCGCTGCCGCGGCTCGCCTCGCAGCGCTCTCAGAGCACCTCCTCCTCCCCGGGCGGGCGGATGGTCGCCGCCGCTGCGAGCGGCGACTCCGACGCCGCCTTCGCCGCCTTCAAGCGGCAGCAGGAGGAGCTGGCGCTGCGGCGGGACCGGCAGTTCATCTACTCCGGGCTCCTGCTGGCCGGCATTGCGCTCTTCTTCTCGGTGCGCCTCTCGCAGCGCGCGCGCATCCATGAGGACGAGCGCCACGCCACGCGGCTGCGCATGTACGCCCAGATTGAGGAGAGCGACCAGCGGCGCGAGCGCCTCCTCGGCGCTCTGCCCGAGCTCGCGCAGACGGCGGCGCGACTAAAGCCCGAGGCGGCGGCCAGGGTGGCGGCGGAGGTGCGCCACGTGGCGACCAAGTGACATGAGCCTCGTTTGTTTGTGTGTGTGTGCGCGCGGGGAGTATAACGGGGCCAGTACAGGCCCTGCGGGTACAGGCCACGCCTTTGAGCCCACGGTGAGGGGGCGACACAGCGAGAAAAAGGCTGGTTCGCGGCCGCCCTCCCCTGGGAGAGCCGGAGGAATTGGTTTGCGGTGTGGCGTGTGGCTGCGCGGCGATCACAGGCAGGGCCAGGGGACGAGTACTTGGAGCACTTGGAGTGCAGTCATTAGCCTCACATCCAGGGCCGGGGAGCTCAGAAGCGCACCCAGCGGGCCGGATGATCGGGATCGGGTTGCGGGCAAGAGAGCCCTAGCCCCGGGGGTGCGCGTTCGCAGGGCAAGGGCTGTAAAGTAAACACGGGTCTCCGAGGGTTGGCTCCGCGCTCCGGGTTTCCCCTAGCAGCAGACCGCCCCCTCTACTCGGAGCTATAATGAACACGACACGCACTCTCACACGACGTCACCGCTCAGGACCCCTTCGCACGAGGTCCTCATCCTCACTCCGGAGGAGGCTCCCCTCTCCTCTGAGTTCTTCCTCTTGTTCGCTTTCCGATGATCATCCGACGGGCGCGGGGCCCGACCTCCCCTCCTAGCCTTTTTCAGCCGCGGCCCCGCCACCGTCTCGTCTTCTCTGTCCGATTCTGTCGCCATCACCGACGGTGATTCCATGCTCGACTCCTCGGGCGAGAGCCATGCCCTGCATGAAGGGGGGCAATGCCGGGTCCATTATGCACTGCTGCGGCATGCCGTACTGTTGCTGCGGCGAATACATAGCGGGCTGCGAGCACAGCTGGCCGGCGCTGGCGCAGAAGGGCTGGCTGAAGAAGGGCTGTGGGGCTCCACACCCGCCATGCATATGCAGTTGCTGGGCCGGCGGGACCGGCTGCATCGGCATTGCGCATTGGCTGTGCGATGCCGCACCACATTGCGATGGTGATGCGTAGGAGCCGGCGGGCGGCACGTGCCCGACGGGTGGCTCGTGCCCAGTCGTCCCTGGTGGCGGGCCGGTGGGCAGTGGCGGCAGCTGCTGCGGTGGCGGCCGCAGCACTGGTGGCGGCGGCCGCATGGCAGGCGCTGAGCCTGCGGGTGGATTGGCGTGTTGGGCTGGCGCTGGACCGCGATCAGAGCTGATACCATGTGACGGCGGAGTTGACGCCTCCGACGGTCGTAGCGGCGTGGCTGAGGGCGGCGGTGGAGGCGCCCGATAGCGCGGTGAGGATGGTCTCATGGGTCTAGCAAACCATAGACGACACCAAGAGAACGCGAGGTAAAACCCGACGGCTATGGATGGTAAAAGGCGGCGGTAAAACCCATCCACACGGGTTTCGGTGGGTTGGATGGGAGGTAGAATGTCTACCTACCGCAGCGGCATTGGATCGCCACGCCGCCCCTCCCCGGGAAGTGGGGCCAGCTCTCTTCGGTCGAGGACTCGCGCCCGCCACTGCGGTCTCTCTATCGTCCTCGGCTCGTCCGTACGTCCCGACTCTACTCGCAGAGGCCGCGTCAGCTCATCTCTCGCCTCCTCCGACAGCTGACCCCAAGCCCCCCCCGGGGCCCTCCGGCCTCGGCTTTCCGGTTCGCCGGCGGGTCCGCTCTCGTACCGCGGTAATTCCCTTCCCCCGTCTCCTCCTCCCGGGTACACCAGCCTCCGGCGGGGCGGTCCCGGATCCCCCAGGTTATTCCGAGCGGGTCCATACGGTGGCGGCCCCGTCGGCGGCGGGGGTGCCGTCGGTTCAGCGCTATAATGACGGAGAGGACGTTCCTCCGGGGGGAGCGGGAGATGGGGTGGCGGAGGAGGCGGAGGCAGGCGAGGCGGCGGCGGGGGTTGGCACGGGGGCGGCAGAGATGGAGAGGGGGGAGGGGGGGGGAATGAGGGAGAAGGAGAGAGAGAAAGAGGAGGAGAGAGAAAGAGGGCTAGGATGGGGGGGGGAGAGAGAGGGGGCAGGGGGGGGTTTGGAATGTCCGACTCCCGGGTGGAGACACTGCCCTTTGCAGGAGTCACGTGTCCCCAACGACCGGCAGTCGGTAATGAAGTTTGGTTGGTTGAGGAAGACGGCCCCCGGTTCCTGAAGCAGGGCAGAAATAAATAAAGGTTAGGGACGTCTCGGGCAGTTATCGCCGCGTTGAATCCCTCCGTCTGCAGGAACGATCTCCCACCGGTTATAATAACCGGCGGTAATCGATAGTCAAAGTTGGGCGCCGGAACGCGATCGAGCGCCCGCCCATGCTCTCCGCTTGTTGTGCAGCACCCGCGGCGCGCACGCGCCGCGGTGTTGACCAACGACCGCCCCACTGGAGGCTCCCACGCCACTCGCGGCAATCCGCATCGAGGCCGCCCGTCGGCGCAGCAAAGGTACTGCGCACTTCTGGGCAGCGCCCAGAATGCAGGGAAGGCCTTGGGCTTGGCGCTTCTCGCCAGCCAGGCTGACTCGGCAACCGGCACACGAGCCGACTGCGCGTCCCGAGCCCACGGATCGGCGCCATCGCACAGGCCCGCCAGCCGCCGCATAGCTCCAGAGAGGCCACTGGCGTTGTGCTGCACTGCCTGAAGGCGCTGCTGAGGCTCTGTTTCAGCTGAAGCTGCCCCGTGCGCCGCCGCGAGCACCGCGTAGTGATCTCGCCCTCTAGAGAGCCCCAGCACGACCCCTCGCGGCCACTCGCGCCGTTGCAGCAGCTCCGACCCCGCCACTCCGGCTCCCGAGCGCGCGGCGAGCAAGAGGAAGAGCATGCGCATGGGCCAAAATCCGTTACTGCAGCAGAGTCGACGAGGCTTCTTCACGACTCATAGCGACCTCCCGCCAGGCACCGACGCTTGCCGCGACTGAAGCGGCAGGTGTGCGCACTGGTTGCGTCGTTGTGTGTGTGTTCTCTCGGCCGAGGAGCAAGCGGCGACTGGACTGGTACAGATAGCGGGCCGGCCCCACCGAAGAGATGCTCGCAACGCTCTTCGTCCTCTCGGTGCGGCCTGCGCCACCTGCTGCTGCTGCGCTCCGAGCTGCTGCACGGCCACCCGCGACGCGCCGGCAGGCGCTCACGGCGGCCGGCGCCGGCGCCTTGACGCTCCTCGCACCGAGCGCAGCGCTCGCGACACCCTCGAACGAGGAGCTGCGCGCAGCGAGCCGCTCCCCGGAGGCTGGCGTTTTGCGGCCGAGCGGCCTCCGCGTCATCGACCTCGTCGAGGGCGACGGCCCTCTGCCCGCTCTGGGCGACCGCGTCTACGTCCACATCAAGGTGTGGGGCAGCTCCTTCGACGCCGGCGAGCCCGCGTACGCGACCTGGGCGGCCGACGGGCGTCCCAGCATGTGGTTCCTGGGCGAGCCGTCGGCAGTCGTCGTCGGTCCTCCGTACATCCCAACTACGACAGTGCCGGCCGGCATCGACGAGGGGGTGCTTGGTATGCGTGAGGGCGGCTGGAGGCGGTTGGTGGTGCCGGCGAGCGCCGCGTACGGCGCGGAGGGGCTGCCGCGCCCCGGCGGGCGAGGCCTCTTCAAGGTGCCTCCAAACTCCCCCATCTTCGTCGATTTGCGGCTGGTGGATGGCGGCGGCGGCGGCTGCGACCGGCTGCTGCGGCTGCAGGGCCTGCCAAAGAGCATCTCGTGCATCCCGGGGAAGATATGAGACCGTGTTGTACCAATAGGCCCGGGGCAATAGGTAAGTGTCTATCTGTAGGAGTGACTTCAAGAAGTCACTTAGTGACTTCTCGAAGTCACTCGCCCCCGCGCGCACAGTACGTGCTCTAGTGGCCGGCCCGTGCACCGTGCGAGCCCCTGGCGAGCCCCCGCGGACTCGGCCCCAGTCGGGCCGCGACGGGAGAGGCTCCTAGCCTAGAGCAGCTTGGCGGAGTTCAAAGCAGATTGTTTTCTCTTTCGGCAAGGTAGGTGAGTGTCTAGGGGTCATCTCTAGGCTGGTTAGCCTTGATTTTGATCAAAGATCGGCGCAAGAAACGGTCGCGATGCCTCGTGTGAACGCTTTGAAGAGTGACTTCTCGAAGTCACTCGGTCCGAGACGGAGAGACATAAGCAGCGCGTGTCGCTGTTCAATGTATGTGGCTCTTACGTACATTCCCGGAGGAGGACTGCTGACAGGGTTTGCGATGCTTTTCAAAGAAAGAAAGAAAGAAAACAGACAACCCAAGGGAGGGATGGGAGGACGGCACGCCGCCACCACACAGGGATTTTAAGGAGAGGTGTGTGGTGCGCTATCCGTCGCCCACCCTAGGGAGTCTGCCTCTTCCTATCTCTCTTCGCAGTCTCTCGCTGATTCTCGCTGCAATCTTCATGCCACCACGCGGTCGTCCCACCCTCGTCGTTCTCTCCCTTGTCACTTCCTTGCGATGCTTTTCAGCATGGAAAAAACAATGCGGCGGGATTTTCTTTTTGCAAACGCCGTTTTTCACGCGTGTCCCCATCGCCATCGGCATGCAAACAAACGCCGACGCAGGCTGGCAGGACGAACGCCGACGCTGGCCGCGCACCGTGGCCGCTCTAGGCGGGGCCCTGACAATCATCGTTCTTGCTGCGCATGCCTCGCGCATCTACGCAGCAGCTGTGCCGGAAACTTTGCCCATGGCGCCGGCTCGAGCACAGCTGCGGGAGGCGAGAGTTTGATACTGACGCCAGTCCGCCTGTTCACAGGAGAAGAGGTACGCTCCTACTCAATTCGTCCGCCCGTGCCATACGTTGGCCGACTGCGGGCGGCCCGAGACCACCGAAAAAGCCTCTTCGGGAGAGGCGCCGGATGCTGTCCGAGCCGCGTGGCGCGAGGCGGCCGAGGCGTTGAAGGTGGCTCCTTCGTGGTGGAGGTCTGGCACCAGCGACTCCGCCAAGATCCACCACGCCGACGACAAGATCCACGCCCAACACCATCACGTTGAGCCAAAGACCACGAGGTCATTCGAGGCGCCTCTGGCGGCACTGAACTTCTATGGCTATGATGCGCGCGCGAAGCATGGCTGGCCGGAAGGGCCGGCGGCAGACGCGGGTTCGTACGACATCGGCTGGTCGCTGAGCTCATACGACGCCGCAGAGGCAGCCGCATCGACCTAGGTAGCGAGAGACTCTAGATGCTTGTGCAAGCTTGTAGAGAGCTAGGGAGAGAGCCGCGCCTTTAAGAGAGTGGTGGGCGGAGCGGGTCACTGAAAAAAAATTGCAACTGAAAAAGAAAAGAGCGACCGCGCAAAAGCTTCCAACGTACGTCCCGAGAGCGAGAGCAGCTCAGTAGTAGGTTTATGGCCCATGGCCGGCCTTATCTTCGTCCCCGTGGTGCTGTTGTCCAGTTCGCCGCCGCCATTCCTCGTTCCTCCTCTGCTACCGCCGCCATCACCGCCGCCGCCTCCGACGCCTTCAACGCCGCCGTCGCCGCCGGCGCCACCACCGACGCCTCCACCATCCCCACCCCTGCCGCCGGTGCCTCCACTCCCCGCCGGCGAGGTCTTGGCCGTCTCTCCGGATGACATTCAGGACGAGATTGTCCAGGCCATGTCAGAGAACCGCAACGCGAGCATCTACATCCCGCCAGGGGCGCATCTCCACCTCAATACCACCATCGGATGTTGGTCCAACATGCACCTCAAAATCCGCAGCAGCGGAGAGGGCGCCACTCTCGACGGAGCAGGGATCTTTCCACACGTATTCACGGGGGGGACGTCAATCCTCTTCATCTCGGGCTGGTGCCACCTAACGCTGGAGGCACTTCACTTTGTGAACGGGCGTTACTCATCTGGAGGCGCTATCTATGCCGACCACGCCGGAAATATCGAGATGCACGACACTCACTTCACTGAGTGCTCAGCTCCAACACCGACTGATGGCGGCCCTACTGTTTATGGCGGTGCAATGTGCGTAATAAACAGTGGCGCTGTGACCATGACCGACGTCAGCTTTACTCGCTGCAGTTCTTACCACACGGCCGGCGCTGCGTACTTCTACAACAGTGGCGACATTTCGATATCAGGTGCAGCCTTTGAAGACTGCACCAGTAAAGAGACCGGCGGCGCTCTGCAGGTGATTCAAAGCGGCAGCGTAGAAATGACTGCTGTCAACTTCACACGCTGTGTGGCTCGCAATCAAATGGGCGGCGCCATGTATGTAATGGGCAGCAAGCACATCGCGATTACTGCTGGCACCTTCACCGGCTGTCGGGCTGGAACGCAAGCAGTGCGCGCCGCACGCCTTGCACAACAGCATCGCTGCACGCAACGACCCACTCTCGCGGCCCCTCCCCTATCCCTGCGCAGGCTGTGGTCCTGCTAGCAAACGAACGTCTGAACCTAGCCGGCACGCGCTTCATCGACAACGAGGCGGTTTTGCCGCCCTCCGCTCTTTTCTTGTCTGCCACTTTCGCGTCTACCGTCAGCAACACGAACTTCTCTGGCAACGTTGTCCGGCCATCCACCGACGCACAGGCGGCACATGTGAATGTAAAGGACGTCACCATCCTCGCCGCCACCTCTCTAGTCTGGCCCTGCCCGCTCGGCCACTGGATGCCAGACGTCGGCTCGCTCGTCGGCGATCTGGACGGCTGCGACCGTCTTTGCGCCAAGGGGTACTATGGGAATGCGACGATCCTCGTCACGTCCAGCTGCAGTGGCCCTTGTCCAACGGGTCACTATTGTCCTGAGGGATCTGCCGAGCCGCTCCAATGCCCTGCCGGCACCCGCATGCCCAGCGAGCGAGCCGTGAGCAACGACAGCTGCATCCCGTGTGCCCCCGGCCAACACCAGCCAGAGAGCGGCAAAGAGGAGTGCCTATCTTGCGAAGCTGGCTCCTTCTCATCTGTCATTGGCAGCGTCGGCTGCGAGCCATGCCCGCCTGGAGGCTACTGCGAGATGGCGGGCGCTGCCACTGCTATGGTCTTGCCTCGCGCTGCACGTATCACACCAGTTCACACACTTTGCGGCGACGGACGGAGGAAAGGACCGTGAAGACAAACTGGCGGAGGATAGAAAGTACGTGCCGAATCCTAGGGTGGCGTAGCTACGGCATCTTCGAAGGACCGACGCGATTTGGGAGGCGCGTCCCAGGGGACGCACAGGTAAAGGATCCCAACGGAATCGGGCCCTGTGACGAACAGGAGATACGGACAGCCTTTGGGGCGGGCATGTGGGGAGGAAAGCTGCCGAACACGTGGGAGGTGATAGACGCGGAGATGTACGCGATACTCGCATACCTACGCAAAATGGCGAGCGCGAGCGACGCACAGACGCGACGGTGCTTAGTACTATGCGACTGCAAACCCGCGCTGCAGCAGATTGGTCGACCGCCTAGGCCCGCACAACGGGCTTCCCCCCACCACCCCTTTGTCCACGATGAGTCTTTAACCCGCGGCGGACGCCCAGTAGCTTGTGCTGGGCGGCGGACGCGGCACTCGAGGGCGCTCGCGTCCGCTCGCCACCCGCGTCACGCAGACAGAGACACGCACCGACCGCGGCACCGCGCGCGTTGGAGTGCGGGAGTGATGCGGGTCTCCGCGGCGGACTACGCGCCGGCCTGTTCGTCCGCCGCTATTTTTTGTACTCGAGGTACGTGTATATCCAAGCGGCTCAAGCCTCAAGTTAACGAATCGTCTTATTGTACTGACCGGCGGGGCGGCGGTGCCGCTGGCCGGCTGACCGGCCGATGGCGCATGCGCGATCTCGCTCCCCGCCACCCCGCGCATCACCCCAGGCTGCGCACGACGCGGCGGGCTCGCCCGCGGCCGGCGCGGCCGGGCCACCCTGCTCGCACCCACAGACAGATCGACAGTCGGACAGGCAACCCCGGACAGTCGGACAGGCGAGTCCCCGAAAGGCTGGCGCGACGCACCGCCTTGTCCCTTCACATTACCGCCCCGCTCCTGGTGCCTACGCCTCGATCTTCTTCGGCAGCACCTGGTCCGACAGGTCCTCTCCATGGCCTAGGAAGCCGTGTTCGCCCCTGCCCCACGTGAAGACGCCGCCGTCGGCGGTGAGGGCGAGGCTGTGCTGGTAACCAGCCGACACAGCAACGACGCGCTGGTCAGCAAAGGCCTCGACCTTCTTCGGCAGCAGCTGCATCTGCTCGTCGCCGTGGCCCAGCGTGCCATCCTCTCCATCGCCCCAGCTCCAGACGCCGCCGTCGGCGGTGAGGGCGAGGCTGTGCTGGTAACCAGCCGACACAGCGACGACGCGCTGCCCAGTGAAGGCCTCGATCTTCTTGGGCAGCGGCTGGGTCTGCTCGTCGCCGTGGCCCAGCTTGCCTAAGCCTCCATCGCCCCAGCTCCAGACGGCGCCGTCGGCGGTAAGGGCGAAGGTGTGGTTGCCTCCGGCCGACACAGCGATGACGCGCTGGTCAGCAAACGCCTCGATCTTCTTGGGCAGCAGTTGGTCCTGGTGGCCGCCGTGGCCCAGCCTGCCAAGGCCTCCACCGCCCCAGCTCCAGACGGCGCCGTCGGCGGTGACGGCGAGGCTGTGGTTATCTCCAGCCGAGACAGCGACGACGCGCTGCCCAGTGAAGGCCTCGATCTTCTTCGGCAGCAGCTGGATCTGCTCGTCGCCGTGGCCCAACTGGCCAACGCCTCCACCGCCCCAGCTCCAGACGGCGCCGTCGGCGGCGAGGGCGAGGCTGTGGTACTCTCCAGCCGACACAGCGACGATGCGCTGGCCAGCCAAGGCCTCAATCTTCTTGGGCAGCAGCTGCTCCTGCCCGTCGCCGTGGCCCAACCGGCCAAAGTGTCCAAAGCCCCAGCTCCAGACGGCGCCGTCGGCGGTGAGGGAGAGGCTGTGGCCATCTCCAGCCGACACGCTCGCGGCGCGCTCGCCGCCCAGCGGAGAAGGGAGGCGGGTCGGCGTGTTGAGCTGCGTCACGCCCTCGCCGTGCCCGAGCAGTCCCCGCATCCAGCCCTCAGCCTTTCCGCACGACGAGAGCCGCCCCTCGCCGTCGATGAAGAGGCTGTGCTGAAGGCCTGCCGCCGCCTTAACCGGCGGGTTGAACTCGCGCAGCAGCGCCGAATAGCAAAGCCACCGCACGGCGCAGCCCTCGCCCTCTGGCTGCGCCGGCGGCTCGTAGCCGGCCTCTTGCAGGCGCATGCGGATGCCCTCCAGCGCCAGCGTGGCGTGGAAGAGCAGCGAGACAGCCGCGACGCGAGCGATGTCGGCGGGGTCGCAGCGGGAGATGACGCGCGCGAGGAGCTCCGTGGGGAGGTCGAGGAGGCGGGTGGGCGGCGTCTCTGGCGAGGAGGCGAGGCGGCGCGAGCGGCGCCGCGGGGAAGACATGTGTGCGGGAAAAGAATTTTTGTGTCGTCGCACAACACGATTCACGCCAAGGGTGGGCGACGGCTAGCGCACCACACCCCTCTCCTTAAAATCCCTGTGTGGTGGCGGCGTGCCGTCCTCCCATCCCTCCCTTGGCTTGTCCGTTTTCTTTCTTTCTTTACGATTCACGCGACAGGCAAGGCACGGGCGACGGCTTCCTCAGAAGCGAGGAAAAGAAATCTTCGTATATAGGGATTCGCGTTTTCTCTTTGCGGGGCATGCCCCTCTCCCCGGTGACCTAAAACCCTCTCCCCGGTGGCAGGGGAAGAAACAGTGCCGATGCTGCAGCACTTTGAGCAGCACTACAATGACATCAGCCAACGGCGTGGCGATGTCGCGCGCATCTACGCGGTGCGGGCACAAGACAAGGAGTTTGGCCTCTGCCACACGTACGAGCTTGGCCGCTTCTGTCCGTCCATGCTACCGTCGGCGCAGCGCATCCCGCCTATTGGCGACCTCTTCACGCAGCAGAGCACCTCTCCAGTCCCGAAACAGGGCACGCTCGCTGCTGTCGGGGCCCACGAAGCGTGGATCGCGTGCCTGGCGGCGTGCGAGGAGGTCGACAAAAACACGCCGCAGTCGGAGGGGATCAAGTTCAGGGACGCAATTCGCTTCATCTCGATCTCCCAGTTCGGCGCCGCTGGATGGCTCGACATGCGCCCTGATGGACTCCACCACACGAAGATGGTGTCGGTGATGTTCCTCTCTCGACAGCTCCCGGCGCGCTCAGTGGCGCTCGCGTAGCGGTCGGAGTCTACTTGAACGCTGAGGTCGTTGTGCGCGTCGGGGGAAGGTTGCGGTGATGGGACACAGTTGGCCAGGCACATGCGCCCGTAATTATACCAAAAAAAGATGGTTCCTAATGGACCACCTGGTCCCGAACTAGAGCAAAAACTCTCAAGCCTGCAGCTGCACCGAGCCCGCGGGCGAATACTCTGCCGGCCACGGGCGGCCGATGTCGGCCGCCGTCTTGGGCCAGAGGCGGGGGGGGAGCTCGAGGCGGGCGCGGCCCGTCGCCAGCCCGCCACCCCGTCTGGCAGAGCGTGCCACCCCACCTTCCGTAGGAAGGTGGGGATCGGCAGTGGCGCCCATTCTTGCAGGAGCGCCCTCTTCGTGTGCTTCACCAGGATGTTGCGCTCGCCCAGGGAGTACTTGACCTGCTTGCCCGCCTTTGGGAACGAGGGCATGCCGGTCTAGCCGTTGAAGATCACTAGCGTGAGGTAGGCCGTGAGCGTGCGGCCCGAAAAGGTCAGGCGGAGGCGGGAGAGGAGCGCCATGTCCTCGTAGGACGCGCCCCCGCATCTAATGCGCACGTTGCCCACGCTCTTCAAAGGGTCAATGTGGTGGAAGGCGACGGCGTCCGCGACGTCGAGCTGCTGCTCGAGCTGCAGATCGAGCTCGCCTGCGAGCGCGTGGAGGCCGCCTCCGCGCCTCTGGCGCAGGAAAGAGATGAGCCCGCGCGCCACCGCCTCGTCGTGGATGTAGGGAATCGGCAGCGGGATCTCCCACGCAGGCACGCGCTCCCCTATCCTGCGGGAGCAGACGCGCCGGTGCAAGGCGGTCCGAAAGTCCGATAGCGGCTGCTGAGTCACCGCGACCGTCGGGGCGGCCACACGTTCGCCTCGGGCTCAACGGTGTCGCCCCTGAAGTTTGACCCCTGCCACTGCACGATGAACTTGCGCTTGGCCCCGGAGCCGATCGAGCCGTTCAGGCGTGCAACCTTGTATGCGAGGCCGTCGAATTCCTCGTCGTCGTCCTCCTCCCTGTGTGCAGGGGGCGCGTGCGCTTCGATAATCCGCGTGTCCCGCTCTCGCGGGCGTCTCTCTACGATACTCGATGACGCGTCTGGATCGGAGCTAGCCCGTGCCCCAAATCACTGCCCAACACGGTTGGACACGGAAGAGCGTGAACGTCGTGCGCGCCGCTTGCGTGTGCGGTACGGCGGTCCGTCGGGGGTTGCCGGCGGGCAGGGGATGCTGTGGTGCTGCGGAGAGCTGGTGTTGTCTGAGTGGCCCGAGGGCGGGTGGATGTTTGAAGTCTGTGACGCGCGGGGGCGCGGACCTCGGAGGGACTTTGCGCCTCCCCATGGCTAGTGCCATTTCACTGTGGCACAGCTCGCGTTACAAAACCTTGATTTGACCATTTGCGCAAAAAGGTACACCTCGGTGCCTTCCAGAGGCAGCTGCGACCCCACCGAGTAGACGGCGGCACACAGCAGGTGGCGCTGTGTGCGCCCGTCCACTCAGCGGGGTCGCAGCAGCCTCTGCGCGTCCTGGGGAGGTACATTTGTTGCGCGCCGGAGACGACTCGACGCCTCTGAGATCGGAGATCAAGCTCTGACAGGTCGCACGTCGCTCCTTTGACGCCGACGTGACTCACCCGTGCAGATCACATCAGGACACGGTCTCGACACGCTCGGTACGACGCCTGCGACCCGTCTTGGGTCAGGTGGCACGACGCTCATCGCGCCTACCAGCGCTGCCGTACAGGTTGCCACGACGAGGTCGAGCACGCTTCTATACGCTCGCCGAGCCTTCCTTTCCATCCCAGTAGGCAGCCTGGGAACGGTGGCGGTCAGAGGCAAAGCCTAAGAGGGGTGGTGGAACCACATGTCACGGCTACTGCCGGCTCGACGCCACGATAGCCTCCGAAGGCTGACTTTGCGGCACCATCATCGGACGATGTCGACGAGTTGGGTCGCTCTCGCGGTAGCCAGATGACCTCTCTTCCTAGGATCATCGGCCATGGCCGCAGGGAGCGCGGGGGAGGGCGCTGGAAGCAACACGGAGCTCCGTTGGAGACGTTTTCAAGATTACGTTAGCGTGTCAGAGTGCGGAAATGGCACTACCACTAGCCCATGGGCCATGGTGCAGGCTGGTGACGCCCGAACCAAGACTCTTTGGGATGCTCGATTTGGGTACAAGGCGTCTAGGGACGGTTTCGCCAAGTGTTTTCGTTGCGCTAAGAGCTAACCTAGGGGTACGGCAGTCAGACCCTACGGCTCTACCAGTGGAACCTGATCTCAGAATGTATCCGAGCTCCAGAAGTCACTACTTCGGTGACGTCGGCACGACCGAGCCGCCGACGATAACCTCCACCGAGCCGACCTTGATGACGCGGCCCGGCTTCGAGACAGGCGACGGGGAGGGGGTCGGCAGGGCGGCGAGCTCATCGTCAAAGAGGAAACTCTCGGCCTCGTTGGCCTCGACCATCTCGTCCATCGTGGCGGAGATGGCGCCGCTGCACAACGCCTCTAGCGGCAGGATGGAGAAGGGCTCCTCGATCTGGATGCCGATCTCCTCGATGCCGAAGAGGAAGAAGGCGAGGAAGGCCGTCGCCGGTATGGTCAGCCAATGGTTCCAGTAGTTGCCTGTCGCCTCCCATAGCCCGAACGGCACGCAAATCATGAACGAGGTCAGAAAGCGCGCCGTGTGACGCGTGTACACCAGCGGCACGGGCGACTTGAAGATGCGTTCGCACGCGCCCGTCAGGTCGACCAGCATAGCCACCGACTGGTCCATGCGCGCGCGCGACATGGGGTCGAGCTCCGCCTTACGGGGGGAGACGCGGCCGAGACATCAGCCGAGACATCAGCCGAGAGGAGGCCGCGCTGAGAGCCGTCCAGCATCACCTGGCGGATGTTGTGCGACATGGCGGAGAGGCAAAACATCGGCCGATTCTTCGCGGCCATGCAGGCGTCCACCTGCCGTCGCGGAATGAGGCCCGCCTCGGCCATTTCCAGCAGCTCGCTCCGGTACACGGCGTCGTCCGTCGGGCCGCGCAGGAAGTTGCGCAGCCCCTTGCAGAAGGCGGCGGTGTTGGCCTGTGTAAACAGGCGTGCACATAGGAATGTCGCTACATATGTCTCTCGGCCGCATCTCGGCCGCATCTTGGCCATCTCGGCGATACTCGACGGTATCTCGGCTGCTGTTGGCCTTTTGGCGGTCGCGCAGCATGTCGCCCTCCAGCGTGCGCGGGTAGAAGGTGTTGGACTGGCGCACCACGTTGCGACATGTGTTCACCACGCCGCCCCACAGCGTGCGCGCCTCGTTCCATCGCGCGTAGCCCGTATTTGTGCGGAAGACGAGGAGCAGCGACAGCGCGGGCATCGCCACGGTGAAGGGCATGGATGGCAGGCTCCACGGGCCCCTGAGCAGACAAGGCGAGCGCCTTCCCTCAGCACAAGCCTGGGATGAGGAGAACGCGGGCAAGGGGCACGGGTTGAAATGCGGAGGCTCTCACCACTGCCAGAGGCCTGCCAAGGCACCCGCGTGCTTGACGCCTTCGAGGTCAGTGTACGACTGCAGCAGCATGTTCGCGCCCACGACGGCCGTGGCGATCGAAGTGAAAACGACGAGCTCGTCGCCCAGGTTCTGCGTGACGCCGCTCTGCCCGATGGTCATCATGTTGCGGAAGAAGCGGTCGCTCGAGCGGTGCTTAATCCACTCGTCGTGCATATAGACGGTGCGGCGGTACTGTCTAGACTCCTCGGCATACGTGTCATTCGCAGTGATACGAGGGTTGGCCAGAAGGCTGTCGAGGGCGAGGCGGATGCTGGCGCGTGGCGCGAGTGAGCGCTGCGGCAACAGCAGTGCGCGCGACACGTGGAGGATGGAGAGCACAACGATGCTTCGCATCGCTCTGAAGAGCATTGACCTCGGCAACCGTGACTCGAGATCCTTCCACCTGGATGTGCCATAGTTTATTTTTGGGGAGGTACCCATTCGGTGTTGGTAGCGAACCGACGCTGCTTGACCTGGATGTTCATGCACATGGACAACAACAACAACATGCACATGCACATGCACATGCACATGTGCCTTGCATGAAACGCGCGCGCGTGTGTGTGAGAGAGAGATTTTCTTGTCTTCTTATGAGAGAGAGAGAGATTTTTAGCAATACCTTTGTTTTTGTTGCTTCTTATGTGTGAGAGAGATTTTTATTAACCAACAAGAAATCACGACTCTCACAGTGATTTGGGCTCGGCAGCTTGTCAGCCCTCAGCCGAAGCTGGGGCCGGTCCCGTAGCCGAGCGAGAGAGCCCGCGTCGATGAGTTCGACACGGTCGGGAGGCCTTGCGAAGAGGCCAGGGAGTTGGCTAAGACTAAGTAAGAATTTATCAAAAACAACTCTCTCACAGCAGACAGGCTCGACACAGGCGCGGACTGGCACGTGCTGGTAGTAACACAGGCACACCTCCGCTCCACCGGAGCCGCACAAACCATGCAGAGCGCATCTCTCTCTCTGTTGTGCGAGGCGTGAACCGCGCCATTCGCTCTCACCTGGCAACCCTGTCCGCACGTCTCGCGCGCGCGTGAACAGGGCTCCAGGCCCCAAATGATGTGTTTGAGTGTTAGAGTTGTTGAGAGAGAGAGAGATTGTTTGTGTGAGTTGTTTGGTATTGCTAAGCGACTCCGTTAAGAAACCACGGCACGCCGCAGGCGCGGCCCCGAGAAAGGGCTAGACAAGAGTGTGAACGGGAGCTCGCACAAATAGCTTTGATCCTGTGAGTCGAGTACCGACCGCACGCCTCACTTTTCACAGGGGGGGGGTCTCGCTCGTCCGTATGCGGTTGGGAAAAGGAACATGCTGAAGCCGCCAGGCAAAGCTTGTGCCGTGAAGGGCTCGCACGCGATCCCAGCCAGGCAGGAAGGAAGGAAGGAAGGCGAACCTGTTTGTTCATTCACAGACCTTATTATTGGGAAGAAAAAATAATTTCGCCGCGCGCTGGTCTATGAGAGGTTGAGGTGCGAGCTCTGGAGGCCCTGGGGATGGGGGGAGACTGCCCGCAGGCCTAGAAGGCCCGCGCGCAGGGTTGGACATTCACGTAAAAGCACAACACAGGGCCCCGGCCATTCACACTTTGACCTACGCTAGGTGCCTAGGTACAACTCACCAAGAAGCTCGCTGCGGCTCGGCGCCGCCCGCGCGCGCCCTCCGCAAGAGTTCACCAGCTGCATCCGCTGAACGCGACTGTAGGTCCCGAGACCAGCCATGGACGGAAATGGCGACGACGACCGAGGACGCCTCGACCGCGAAGCTGGCGATGCCGCCGCCGAGGAGCGCTCGCGCTCGCGAAGCCCGCCGCGCGGTCCGCCAGCGGACGAGCCGGCGGAGACGGACGGAGGCAACGGCGGCACCGACGCCGAAGGGCACGTCAGCGCAGAAGGCGGCGGCGAAGGCGGCGGCGAGGGCGGCGGTCAGCTGACTGGCGTCGCCCTGCGCTGGAACGAGAAGGGCTTCGGCTTCATCAAGCCGGACGACGGCTCGGACGACATCTTTTGCCACCTCTCTGCGATCCGCGACGGCAACATGCTGCGCGAGGGCGACAGCGTTCGGTTCGAGAAGCAGTACGACGCGAGCAAGGGCAAGGACCGCGCGCTCAACGTGTACGGCGGCGTCGAGGGCGAGGATCCGCGCGATAAGCGCGGCGGCGGCGGCGGCTTCACGGGCCAGCCGCGCCCCGGCAAGAGTGTGGGGACGGCGATGCGGTGGAACCTCGACAAGGGGTATGGCTTCATCAAGCAGGCGCGGACCTGGTGGGTCGTGCAGACAGAGCGTCCCCTCACGCGCCCACGAGCCTGCGTACAGGACGACGGCGGTGAGGACCTCTTCGTCCACATGAGCGAGGTCAAGGACGGGCAGGTGTGATACGCCGAGATTGACCGAGATACGCCGAGATTCGCCGAGATGTCGAGCTGAGATGAGTCCACGCGCACGCCGCCCGCCGCCAGCGCCATCCACAGCTGCGATGAGCCGCCGCAGCGGCCCGCCGCCCGGCCTTCTTTTCACAATTCGCGCCTGGGTTTAGGTGCTGCGCGAGGGCGATCGCGTCGAGTACACAAAGGCGCAGAGACGACCCCCGAGACCCTCTCCGCTTCTGCGCCGTCGCCGCCCACACCGCCGCCACACACTTCGCTGCCGCTCCACACCTCCCCCACCACTCCACACTGCCCCGCTCCACACCTCGCCCGCCGCTCCACACCTCGCCCGCCGCTCCACACTTTGTCCGCCGCTCCACATTTCGCCCACCACTCTCCACACTTTAGCCCTCCACACCTCGCCCGCCGCTCCACACTTTGTCCGCCGCTCCACATTTCGCCCACCACTCTCCACACTTTAGCCCTCCACACCTCGCCCGTAGGCGTTCGACGAGCGCAAGGGCAAGGACCGCGCCGTCGACGTGTACGGCGGCTGCGAGGCGCCGGCGCCGGCCGCGGGCGGCTACGGCGGCGGCTACAGCGGCGGCGGCGGATACGCCGGCGGCGGATACGCCGGCGGGGGGCCGGGAGGCGGGTATGGCGGAGGGGGCGGGTACGGAGGGGGGGGCGGCGGGTATGGCGGCGGAGGCTATGGCGGCGGGGGAGGCTATGGCGGCGGGGGAGGCTATGGCGGCGGAGGCGACCGCTACGGCGACCGCGGCGGCGGCTACGCCGACCGAGGACCCGAGCAGCGCCACGGACGCCCAGCAACCCGACCCCTGTGCCGACCCCGCCCCCGACTGCGACAGGCGGCGGCTACGGCGGCGGAGGCGGCTACGGCGACCGAGGAGGCCAGCCCGCAACATTCGAACTTTTGCCCCCCGGCCCCGCCCCTGACCTCGCCCCGGCCGCAATACTCGAGTAGGCGGCGGCTACGGGGGCGGCCCTCCGCCGCGCTACGACGACCGCGGGCCGCCTCCACGGTACGAAGACCGTGGCCCTCCGCCTCGCTACGAGGACTACGACCGCGGCGGCGACCGGTACGGCGGCGGCGGCGGCGGCGGCGAGCGATACGGCGGGTATGGCGGCGACCGCCGCTGAGGGTCGGTGAGGGGGCGGGGCGGGTCAAGGCGCCCACCACCAAAGCTGCCGAGAGATTCGGCCGGGATGGGGGTGGCCACGCGCCACCCGGGGGTGGGGGGGGGGGGGGGGGGCATGCGGGGGAGCACCGGTCACAGGGCTCGGGAGCCGATGGCGGAGCGGGAGGAGGGGCAGGAGGCAAGCACGCGCTCGCAGAGAATGGTGCGATACAGATCTCTTATAAAGCCGTAACGGGCATGCGGTAGAGGGGGCCCACAGCGCCCCAAAATCCACCATTGTGGGATTTCGCGCAAAAGCATGACTTTGAAAAGCTCGCATATCCCTGCGGTGAGCGCTGTGGTCGCCGCAGACTGGCTCCGACTTGACGGCGGCATGGAGACGTGATGCCTCAAAAACAAAATCTCCCGCGTCAGTCCCCGAGGACTCCTCTACATAGCGCCACCTCGTGAGCTGTCCTGTGAGTTATGTGCTGTGTGTCCAACACAGTCCGGACCCGGTGCTACGGCCGGTGACAGTGCGCCTCGTGTCGGCTCCCGAGCCAATCGTGTGCAGCGTGTGTGTGCGTGTGGACCATGTGAAACCGGTTGTGAGGAGCAGGTCGAGCGGAGAGGGAGGCGGCGGTGGTGCGGGGGGGCGCGGGTGGGGAACCCCCCACGGAGGCGGAGGGGAGGCGGGGAGAGGTGGGCGGAGGCGGGGAGATGGAAGGTGCGGCGCGGCGAAGCGGCGGCGCATGAGGCGGTGGAGCGACGCCCCGCCGCCCGGCCGCCGGCCATTGGCGAAACCACTGCCGCAGCAGTCGACACCGCCGCCACAGCGCCGCCGGCCGCTGGGACAGAGAGGCAGTGGAGGAGAGGAGGGGCGCGCCGGGGAGCGGCGGGTTGCTGATGGGTGATGGGGCGATGCGGGCGACATCGTGCCGCATTGTGTGCGGCACGAGGGCACGACGTGGACGTGGCACCCCGTCACAGCGATCTCGACGTCGCCGAGAGCTGCTGTGTACCGCAGACTCGTGGTAGAGTTGGGTGGCCGCATGCGTCCTGGTGCAGCAAGTATGGCAATCGAAGAGAATTTCGTGCGACTCGCGGTGCCGCAAAACGGTGGCGATGCCACACCGTGCGGGTGTAGAGCAACGAATCAGGTGGGACTACCGCGGTCATTCACGTGTTCAGAGCGTGACACGCGTACATGTGCAGTAGAAGCGAGGGACGCCCACTCCCTTCTCCTCCCTCAGTGGCTGCAGTCAGCAAAGCTACTGCCGGACTGCGCAGCCCTGACTGGAGCTGGTAGTCTAGAGAGCTGACTCAGAGCATACGAGTAGAGGGCGCAAGCCTCTCCTTCAACCTTCCCCTCAGCTTGTCGTAAATCGCCTCTAACCGGCCGAAACTACCTTCCAGGTGTCCAGCGAGGTAGGCGTAGAAGAGGGCGGCACATCCGATGACGAGCGCGTCAAACTTGAGCTCGAGCTGGCTCAGCAGCTCGACCACTTCCTCCCACCTGGAGGGCGCGGCGGCGAGCATTCGGGAAGGGCGGCGGCGGTGGGAGAGACGGGCGGGCGACGGGCACTGCAGGTCGAAGGCGTCGCCCTCCGCCGGAGGTGGTGGCATATACATGAGTTGCAAGCAACGTCCAACCGATGGAAACGGCCGTGGCAACTTTTGGTTCGACGAATAAATCCTGCTCACTCAGTATACAGTGAAATCTGCGCCTTTTGTGCGCGGCTCGCGCCCTGCTTCTTGTCTTACATCCTTGTACGACCCTAAACGCGAGACCCCGGCTGCCCCTTCGAGGCTACACGCCGGTGCCACTCTCGCGTTTCGAACGGGTTGCAAGTGTTTTGAGAGAGAGAGAGTCTTCTTCTCTTGTGTTTTGGCCGCTTGTTTAGGCCGAGGGCCCAACTTCAGAACCGTGCTTTTTGGGTTGGGTTGGGTTGTTGGGCGGGTTGGGGTTTGTCTCGGGCCGCTTTTTTCACTCTTTTTTTTCACACGACAGACAAGGCGACGAGGTGACTGCCATGTTCGTGGGCGCGAGCGCCAGACCCCACCCGCCAAAAAGTGCAAACCCTTCCTCTTGGCTCTTGCGTATCTCGCATTTACTTGATATCCCGGCGCGTCCCGATAAACCGAAACGACGTGACCGTCCAACAATCACCGCGCGCTCGGCCTCTGTAAGGCCGCATGCGGCTGCTTCGCGCACTGTCCAGACCGGCATGTGTCGGCGCAGCACTGCTGGCTTCTCGGTCGCCAGTCGTGCTCTTGCTGCCTGCCGGTGCTGATTCCCGCGCGGCGGCTCGAGCGCAAATCGGCCGCCAAAGTCCAACAATGTGCCCTGTAGGTACCTTGCTGGTAGAGCACCGTCCGCTGGCGGCGGCCAGGGCCCGGCACGGATAACTCGGTGCGCGCTATGAGGTAGAAGTCTATCTGCGGCACCGCCTGACGCCCTCACAGCCCCAGGCGTTCTGCGGCTCCATCAGACCTCCGAGCGGCGTAACAAAGGATACAGGCACTCCAGCCTGGAGACATCGACGTCAAGCTGTGCATGGCGGTGGCTAGACCACTGATATTGACTGTGACGCCTGGATGCATGAAGATTGCCGCGGATTCGGAGCTGCTCGTCTCCGTAGCGGCCTTGCGTGATCCGTGACAGTGGTGCAGACAATGCTAGAAGACGCTCCTTGACGGGTCCCTGTGGACGAAGGCCTCCAGCTTGGGGCTGCTCCAGGCAGCCCTGTCACACACAACATCCTCCTGTCCCCTTGACCAGCGCATTTGGCGCATAGTTCACACTTTGTTCTTCTCCGAGCGCACTCAACCCGACCCGGGCATGTATCAGTCCTCACCACCCTCAGACCGTGTAGGCGATGTGCGTGACTCTGTCCATCCTTCATATGGACCATCACGACCCAGGTGATGTGTGTACAAGTCATTGTACGCACAGTTGGCATTGCATTGTTGTCAACATTATCGCGTCGGGCCGAGTACGAGCTTCCCCGCTCCCGCTCCCGCGGCTGCTGCTTCGGGACGGCGCCGCGGACGACTTCAATGGACCTCTGAGTGGGAGGCTCGGCCCGGGCCCGCCCTCTTGCGGCCAGGCTGGGTGCACCCGGTACCTGTGGGCTGGGGACAGCCAAGTAGATCGATGTCGGACCGCGATAGGCCCGATAGTGGGACCATTGTTGGAGCCCGGGATATCGGGATGTGAGCCGTCTCCGGGCGTGTTTTGCGTGGTCACGTAGCTATGTCTCCACGTGGCCTGCGGCTTCTGTGAGTCAAACCACGCTTGTCAGGGATGGGTATGACATGTGTTGCGAGGCTGGTGAGCTTTCTGGCCGTCAGATTTGGCTCTACCGTCCGGTGTGAAAGGATTGTTGGATCGGCTGGTTTATCAAGTAAATGTGAGATACCCGGGTAGTATTTGGGGAGAAGCCGGATGATACTGCTCCTGCTGCTTGCGGAAGCAACCGATGCCGTCCCGGAAGCGGCGCTCGCATGCGCCGACCTGAAGGGCGACTGTTATTTCTGGGCGACTGTCGGCCATTGCGAGGACAACGCGGGCTTCATGGCGCGTACCTGCTCGCTATCCTGCGGGTCATGCTCACCTCCAGACAGCGCGCCCTACCCGCTGCTGGATAGCGCCGCTGCAGCGCCGTATTCTTTGGCCGCTGCCGCCGAGCGGGCTGCTGCAGCTCCGGCGCCGCTGCTGCTGCTGTTTGACGGCGCGGGGAGCGGGAGCACCCAGCCGCTCGGGCTACCGGCCGGAGAGCGGATCGTGAGCCTCTCTGCGGGCGAACTTCATCTCCTCGTGCGGACGGCCTCCGGCGCGGTGTACGCCTTCGCGGACAACGCCATGGGGCAGCTGGGTCGGCCGCTCTCCGCCTCGCGCCTCCCGTACACGGCGTGGCAGCCGTACGCGCTGCGGTGGCCGGGACGGAGCGGTGGGCTTGCGGCGGCGGCGGCAGTCGACGCCTGCGCAGGCCGAATGCACTCTGCCGCCGTGCTGGCCTCCGGCGAGGTGTTTGCGTGGGGCGACAACGGGCACGGGCAGTGCGGCGTGCTTCCTGAGGAGACGCCGATGAGCGTGGCGCCCGCCGAGCTGGAGATGCTGGACGCGCCTCTCGCGCTGCCGGCGCGAGTCCCGCTGCCCGAGCACGCCACCGCCGTCGCGTGCGGGGAGCTGCACACCCTCGTCCTCGGCGCGTCGGGTGCCGTCTACGCGTTCGGCGACAACGGGTTCGGGCAGCTGGGCGCGCGGACCGAGCACGCCGTCGAGACGCCCCTCAAGGTGCCTCTCCCGCTCGAGAAGGGCGAGGCGGTGGTCGGCCTCGCCGCGGCCGCCTCGCACTCGCTCGCCCGCACGAGTGGCGGCCGCCTCCTCGGCTGGGGGGACAACACCCACGGCCAGCTGGGCGAGGGCCGGCGCGGCTTCACCGCCTCGGTGCTGAGCGGCGCGGCCGGCGCGCCGCCGAGCGAGGCCGAGTTCGAGGCGGAGTTTGACGTGGCTGCCGAGGCGGCGGCGGTGCCGCTGCCGCTGCGCGCGGGCGAGGAGGTGGTGGAGGTCGCCGCCTCGTCGTACCACTCCGCGGCTCGCACCAGCGGCGGGCGGCTGCTGCTGTGGGGCGACAACTCTTTCGGCCAGCTCGGCGCAGAGGCGAGCAACGCGTCGCAAGTCGGCGAGGCGCACAGCTCCGAGCCGTTCGGAGGCGTCGAGTTCGGCGCGGCCGCGCTCGCGCTCGGCGAGTACCACACGCTCGCCCTCTGCAACGCGTCTCACGTCTGGTCCTTTGGATACAACGGCCGCTACCAGCTCGCGCGCACGCGCGGCGTGCGCTGGGACGGGATGCCGCAGCGGGCGGAGCTGCCTCTGCCCAAGGCGGACCCGCCGTCCCTCCTCGCCGCCGGCGCCTATTTCTCGGCCGCCGTCTCGCGCAGCGGGCACCTCGTCGTGTGGGGCGAGCACCCGTCCGCCTCACTGCTCCACGAGACGGCGCTCGGCGACGAGGCCGCCGGCGCGGGCGCGCCCGAGGGGGCCGGGGCGGCGGAGGCGTCGGTCGGCGAGGGAAGCTCGCATTGGAGGAGGGGGGAGGGCGGGGCGGGGCAGGGGGGGGGCGGCGACGAGGGCGAGGACGAGGCCGACGTCGACGGCGGGTACGAGCCGTCCGCCTTCCTCGGCGGCGACGCGTCCGTGCGAGCGGTGCGCGTGTGTGGCTTCCACCTCCTCGCGTGGGCGGAGGGGAGGAGCGCCTCGAGGAGCGCAGCCGAGCGCGCAGGCGCGGCGCCGGCGTCCGGGCTCTACACGTGGGGCGAGAACGCGGCGCGCCAGCTCTGCCGCTCGCTCGACGGCGGGCTCGACTACGACGCCGAGCCCGGCCTCGCTTCGAGCGTGGCGGGCTTGCTGCCCGACGGCGAGCTACCGGTGTTTGGGTGCGGCGGGTTCCACACGCTTGTGCACGCCGGGGGAGGGCCGGCCGTTCTCTCGTGCGGCGGCGGCGAGGAGGACGACGAGGCGGACTCCGTGGGGGAGCCAGGGGACGAGGGCACGGGCGCGGCACCGCCGGCGGCGCCGGGGCTAGAGAGGGACGGCTCGGCGGCGCGCCTGCTGCTGCCGGGGATCGAGGCCGAGGACTCTGTCGTCCACCTCGCGGGCGGGCACGTGCATTCGGTCGCACTGTCCGCAAAGGGCCGCGTGTGGACGTGGGGCTCCAACTCGCACGGGCAGCTGGGCTGGGCGCCGGTCCCTCCCCCTAGCGAGGCTGCGGTCCGGCTCTTCCCTCCCGGTGCGGTGAGGCTACCCCCGCGGCACAGGCCGGAGAGCGCGCCGGCGGCGACGGCTGCGCCGCCGCGCGTGGTGGCCGTCGCAGCGGGCGGCTACCACACGCTCGCGCTGACGGAGGAGGGAGACGTCTACTCGTGGGGCGCCAACCACCACGGGCAGCTTCTGCGCGCGTCGCCGTCGCCGGTCGATCCGATGCCTCGGTGGGCAGCCGTGCCGGGGATGACTCCGGCGCCCTCTCCGGTCGAGAGGCGCGGGGCGGCTGGCGGCGGCGGCGGCGGTGGGGCGGCGGGCGGCGGCGGCGGTGGGGAGGGCGGCGGCGGGGAGGAGGGCGGCGGCGGCGGGGAGGGCGGCGGCGGTGGGGAGGGCGGCGGCGGCGGCGGCGGCGGCGGCGACACGGGGAGCAGGGAAGGCGGCGCGGAGGAGGGCGCCGCTGCGTGCGATGGGCCAAGCTGCTGCGCGGCCGGCGCGGCGTGGGACCTGAGGGAGGGGAGGTGCGCACCGTTGCGGGCGGTGGGCGCGGCCGCGGGCGCTTACCACTCCCTGCTCCTCCTCTCGGATGGCCGGGTCTGCGCGTTTGGCGACAACCTCTACGGCCAGGTCGGACGCGCGGCGCCGACGCGGGCAGACGCGTGCGACGTCGCGTCGGGAGTCGAGCAGATCGCTGCTGGCGAGCTGCACTCCGCCGCGCTGACCGCGCCGGGCAGCGAGGGGCGACGGGCGCTCCTCACTTGGGGCTCAAACGCCAATCTGCAGCTCGGACGGACTGGCGCGCTCGTCGCTCCGACGGCGGGCGAGGTGCCGCTGCAGCTGCGCCCAGGCGAGCATCCGACGTCGCTGTCCGCGGGCGGGTACCGGACGGCGGTGGTGACGAGCATTGGGCGGCTGCTTCTCATGGGGCGCGACACCGCCGTTCTCGCCGATGGCGGCGACGAGGACGACGAGGAGAGCGAGGCTGGCGAGGCGGGCGTGCACGAGAGGAGCGGCCGCCGCCGTTTGGCGCGGCCGCCGCACCGCGGCGAGGAGTCGCGGCACGGCCACGGGGCAGGCGCTGGGGCGGACCCGGAGGCGGAGCTGGAGGTTGAGGAGGACGAGTGGTGATGGATAGTCGAGCTGAGCCTAGAGAAGGAGCGGCGGGGGGGGGGGGGGGGCGTGGTGGCGCGCGCGCGCGCGCGCGCGCGCAGTGCTGGCGATTTACTGGTAAATGAGTGGTATTTACCACTTATTTGATTCTCCTAGGGAGTGGTATGGTATGAGCAGAGAGTGGTATGGTAAATTACGAAACTCCGTGGAATCATCAAATTTTCGGGATCTGAGCCGAGTCTGAGGCTCTGGTACTTTCTCGAGGTGGATATCCTTTGGCCGCGTTGGGTAGCGAGGATTGGTGTAACCCGAGCCACGGAGGCGTGTTTTCTGACGGCCGACCGTCAGTGCACGGAGTTGCCACTTCTCCGACTGCCCCGGCTAGTTCCCGAGGTCGTCGGGAGTGACCCCTTCGCCGCCCGAGACCTAGCGCGGGTGGGTTGGAGGGGGCTCGCCCCGTTCCTCCCCATCGGGCCGCGTGAGCGGCCACGCCTCGCAGATTCGTTTTCGCGCCTGGGTCAGGCGCGCGGGGCATCCCCCGGGTCGCTCGACCAGCGAAATGGCACTAGCCTTACGTACGGCTTTATGCGCATTGGCCATTGCGGCCAAATTCAGCCAAATTGGCAAAATACCGGGTATTTTGCGGGTATACCTGGGAAAACCCGGGTATTGATTGTTTTGGCCGTAGAGTGTTTGATTGTTCTGGGGGGCTATACCAGTAAATCGCCAGCACTGGGCGCGCGGACCGGACTTTATCTTATGTGAAACCAGTTCCGGCTTCCGCCGACGATTGGTATAACTCCAACTGCATAATGCGTCTTCACTCACCATCATCACAGGTCTACGAGAGAGCCGTACTCTCTACACAGCGAGGATGCCGCGAGTATCCTTTTTTCTGTCGTTTCTCTTCTCGTCGTTAGCGTCAGTCCACAGTCGCGTCCATGGTCGCGTCTCCTTCCTCTCTTATATATCGCGCTTCGCGGTGTGCTGGTTTTCAAAAGCCCAAAACACACAGTCACACTGCCCGCGACAGAATGCAATGCACCAATGTCGGGATCGCACGACGAGTGGAGCTTCTATTCACCTCGCTTCTATTTTCACCTCGCTCCAAAGGTTTCGTACCTCGTAACTCCTTCTTGCTCCTCGAGACGTGCCGCTGGCACGAATAAGACCGCTGCTGCGCAGCAATCGCAGAGATCGATCGAGGAGAGCGGGAAGGCTGGCGGCGGTCGAAGCGGGTAGATGGGCGACGGCCGTACTATATCTGGCTTCATGCTGGAGGGGATGTTGGAGGAGACGCCGAAGTGGAATGTGAAGGCGCCCGGGTCAGCGCTGTGGCCGCCGACCAGGATGTCCGATGCCGAGGTGGGAACCGACGGAGTCGGTGGAGTCAGCCCCACCTCGTTTGACGACAGTGGGCTGAAGAAAGAGCACGAACTTTCGCTGCGTGACGTGATGTCGGCCAATGGGTCCGGCTTGATGCCCCGCCCCAAGCCCGGTGAGGCATAGCCGCCGCCGGCGTACCACCAGCGCCAGCAGCACGAGCCGCACCGCGTGCAGCTGGAGTGGCAGGCGTGCTGGCAGGTGATGACGTAGCGCCACCAAACGTGGGAGAGATAGACGCACCTGGACCAAAAGGCCGCGAGGGATGGTACGGAGGGAGTGCAGGGGCGCCGGAGCCAGTGCAAGAGAAAGGGTAAGGGTGCATGGAAAGGGTAAGGGATGAGGCGGACAGCGCACGCGTTGAGAAGGCCCTGTGACGGCTGCGTCAAGGCATGCGCATCGACGAGCCAGCCACGGTGTGGAGACGCCTCACATGCTGGCACGAGCTGACAGGAGCGGTGGGCCAGCGCCGGCAGCTGCGAGACGAGAAAAGCGAGCAGATAGGAGAGGTGCTGCAGCGAGAGGTGGCGCCCGATGTTCGGCGGCAGCGAGCGGCGGGCGAGGGCGCGCGTGCGTGCAAATGCAGAGCAGCACACCCCGACGGCCGCCGCGACCACGCCGTACTGCAGCACGGCGTACGGCCTGGCGCGCCGCCTGTGTATTCATCGAACATTGGTCACTCAAACACGCGCGCGGGCCCGCGAGCGGAGCGTCTCGGGTGCACCTCCAGTGACACCACGGCAGGTCATGCTCTGCATGGAGAAGGCCGTCGGGGAGGAAGATGAGGAGGGCGAGTGCCGCCTCGAGGGCGAGCGGAACGAGCCAAGCGGCGGCGATATGGCGAGCGAAGCTGCCTGGCGAGGTGACGGCCCGCTCCTCCGCATATGCCGACTGGAGATAAAAGGCAAAGAGCGCTGACATGAGAGAGGCGACCATCGAGCTATACTCGTTGAGGATGGCGGAGGCGGAGCACACCGCCGGGCCGAGCCTGCCGAGGCTGCTGCCCACCTGCCCGTGTGCCAGCTGCGCGAGGATGAAGGACAAGGAGAAGAGCAGATCAGCTGCGCCGATTCCAGCGAGCGTGCGGAGGAGCAGTGCAGAGTGGGAGTGAGAGGAGTGGGACCGTTGGAAGAGCGAGCTCGCCAGCAGAAGCATCAGGCTCCCGCCGAGCGAGGACCACGAGGCGCACCACACCACGGCTCGTCGCGCATCGGGCTCCATCCCAGATGGCGAAGCGCCCGCCGGACGACCGTTTTTAACCCTGGTAGGTGGATTGTCCAAAATACGTCAGCCTCGCACGCCTAGCGCTAGGTCTGACACCCGACCGCCCCCCCCTCCCTAATATTAGCCGGTAGGAGCACATTTTGGCCGGCTAATGTTAGGGAGGGGAGGCCAAAAAACGCATAATTTTGTCCACTTACCAGGGTTAATCAGCTAGAACCGAAATGCGAATTCGCGCCCTGCCGATCTCCGAGTGGTCAACCGGAGAGGTCTGTGGACACGTGTGCAAGCGAGGCAGCCGCGATAGGCGCGTCTCTGGCATCTGCGTGGTGAGCACCCTGGCGGTATGCATGCGCAGCAGCCTCAACGCAGGGCCAGTTGACGTGTCCGGTCGGAGGTGGAGCGCTACCAACGGTTCGAGAGGTTCCTCGCGGGTCGAATTCCGTCCACGCACACGCGTCGGGGACCCGCTCAGCAGCACAGAGGGGTATCTGTCGCGTCACAGCTATCGTGTGCTGCAGCATCCGGCAAACCAGTGCCGGCTACTGGCCACCATCGATACGCGGAGAACCGCTTGCACGAGTCAGCCCAGAGGCGATCGATGGGCGGGAGAGGCCTTTGGCACGGACATACAGCTCGGGCCCGACGGACGGCGCGAGGGGGCGATCTCGCGCGGTCCAACTTTGGCCTGTGTGAGGGCGTGAACAGGGGAAAAGCCGCCCTGGTTTTCTTTTTTACTATGTAAAGGCAGGCTTCGCAGAGGGGAAATCTGTACTCTCTTCTGTACTTTGAGGACGGGTACTTACAATATATAACGTCCCCAAAGTACAGCAAAGAGTACAAAAATAGATATGTAGGAAAGCTTGCGTCAGAGAATCTCGCGAGGATCTGGCGCGCCTCAATTGAACGCCGAGCGACGCTCCCGGCGTGCGGATCTTGCTTGACAGGCGCCTCGCTGCGTGCGCCGCTGCGCCTGCGCTCGGCCCTCGCTGCCTGCGCCTGTCTGTCAGCCTGGACACGCTCACGTCGCTCGCGGCGCAGTCACTGCGGCTGGTCTGAGCGGGCGGCATCGGCTGCGGCTCCACACTGCCACTGCAGTCTCTAGGCAGAGAGGAGCCAGTACTCCTCTGTTCAACGCATAGGCGATCGCAACTCGACCCCTGCCATCGCGCTGGCGCGTGCTGCCGCTCGTGTCTGCGCGACAGTTCCGATGAAACCGTGCTCCCCTCCCGTGACGGCCCGAGCCTCAACTCCAGGCTCAGCTGAGAGATATACTGCTACTGGTGGCTGAGCGTCGGAGGTGCCCTCTCAGCTATGTGTCTTGGTCCGTGAGGACCGTCTGCCAGCTCCCCTGGTCATGCGCTAGCCGTCTAGGCCGATCGGTCCCCGGCGGCCGTATTTGTGTGTTGCTGCTGCGGCCTCGCAGTAGCCTTGCCGGGCTGCCCCCAGCGAAAGATAACTTCCACAATCACTTCAACACTGGCGATACGGCAACCGCTACACGCGCATAGGTCATACGCAACACGTGGGCAGCCTCCCCCCCCGTGAAAAGTCCATGAGTCGCCGTCAGGCCGTCGGACTGGGCGCCAGTGGTGTGCAGCAGTGATTCCCGCAAGTCGCCTTGGTGCTCGCGATAGCCCTCGCCGCCCCTCACTTCGCCCCCGGGCCAAGCCTCCGGTGCCGTGTCTACCCCACAGCCCCCGATTTGGACGCCTGAGGCTCGGCTGTGTCCGGGTGTGCATGAAAAACGAGAAAACAGGCCTTTTTGGGAAAGCCGACTTTGCCCCTTAACCCTGGTAGGTGGATTGTCCAAAATACGTCAGCCTCGCACGCCTAGCGCTAGGTCTGACACCCGACCGCCCCCCCCTCCCTAATATTAGCCGGTAGGAGCACATTTTGGCCGGCTAATGTTAGGGAGGGGAGGCCAAAAAACGCATACTTTTGTCCACTTACCAGGGTTAATCAGCTGGACCGAATTTTACCAAGTTGGACGCCGTTGGACGTATCCAGTGTTCACTGTCTACGTGTAGCGACGGGCGCTGCGCGATAGCTGCTTTGTGGGTCCCGTGAGCCAGGTCGGCGTCGGGCTGCGCAGCCGGTCGCTAAATGTTCGCTCGCCGTGGTCACAAGCCATCGAGGAAGCCACCCTACCAGGGCCACAATCGCGTTGCGGACCAGGTTTGTGACCCTGGCGGTGGCGAGCCTTTGGCGCACAGCGTGAGCATGCCAGCACGGCTCGCATCAGGGCTGCACCCGTTGCCGAGCACCTCGTGCACTCCACACGGATCGGGTCATGCCACGAGCCCGCTGCGCGGCTGCACCGAGTGGCTCTCTGTGGCAGGGAGTGCACTTTTATGCCACATGTTGGCGTTGCCTCGCAGCATGCCGAGTGGGCCTTCTGTCTCTGAGGAAGAACCGAAATGCGAATTCGCGCCCTGCCGATCTCCGAGTGGTCAACCGGAGAGGTCTGTGGACACGTGTGCAAGCGAGGCAGCCGCGATAGGCGCGTCTCTGGCATCTGCGTGGTGAGCACCCTGGCGGTATGCATGCGCAGCAGCCTCAACGCAGGGCCAGTTGACGTGTCCGGTCGGAGGTGGAGCGCTACCAACGGTTCGAGAGGTTCCTCGCGGGTCGAATTCCGTCCACGCACACGCGTCGGGGACCCGCTCAGCAGCACAGAGGGGTATCTGTCGCGTCACAGCTATCGTGTGCTGCAGCATCCGGCAAACCAGTGCCGGCTACTGGCCACCATCGATACGCGGAGAACCGCTTGCACGAGTCAGCCCAGAGGCGATCGATGGGCGGGAGAGGCCTTTGGCACGGACATACAGCTCGGGCCCGACGGACGGCGCGAGGGGGCGATCTCGCGCGGTCCAACTTTGGCCTGTGTGAGGGCGTGAACAGGGGAAAAGCCGCCCTGGTTTTCTTTTTTACTATGTAAAGGCAGGCTTGATCCGTACTGTGTTCGACCGTGATCCGACCGGGTGTTCGGCAGCGTTCCGAACACGGTCGGAAAAAGGTATGATCATAACATGATCCGACCGCGTTCGACCACGTGTTCGAGTTCCTACTCCGACCCTGTTCCGACCGTGATCCGACCTGATCCGACCGTGCTCGAACAGCGGTCAGCGGCGGCGGCACGTAGGGAATTTCCAGACCATGTTCCGCCCCTGATCCGACCATGATCCGACCCATGTTCAAAGTGATGACGGTCGGAACAGGTCAGTACTCAGCTTCGGTCTGATCAAGGTCGGAACAGGTCGGAGTCCTCCCCTCTTTTAGGAAGGTGTGGCCAGCTCGTGGGAAGGCAGCGGCCCCCGTGCGCTGTCATATGAGGAGGCGTGCACGGGGGCGTGCCCCCGGAGCACCGCTCGACCAGGTACCAGGATAGGGATCCCTTATAGAGATGTTAGAGGTGGGTTAAGAGGGAGATGTGCGCGAGCTGCGGGACCGCCGGGACGGCGGGCGGGTGATTGCGACAGGCCGCCACTGGATGGATCCGTCGCGGATCAATTTTTTATTAGAGCTCGAAGGCTTCCTCCTCTACTCCTCCGTCTCTGCCGAAAGGCGCTCTCCCAGCCGGGCCCCCTCTCGATTCAATTCAAGACAGCTCTGCAGCGGGCCGATACACATGGAGCTCGCAGCCGGCGCTGGCGTAGCCGCGGCTGCGGCGGCCGGTGGGGCCGCGTACCTGCGTAGTCGACGGGGCCCGGCGTCTGGCAAGGAAGGCACGACCAAATGGCAGTGGCGCGCGGCTGCCGTGAAGGAGCGGCGCGCCCTGTGCATCTGCTGCTCCTACCCGGGGACGCAGTGGGCGCTGCCGGGCTGTGTGCCCGACCAGGAGGCCATGGTCAAGACGCTCATACGTAACAGCTACGCCGTCACCTTTCTGGCTGACCACACACCCGCCTGGGGCCAGCCCAAGCCGAGCGCGCTCAGCAATCGCCGCAATATCCTCGCCGAGCTCGAGGCGCTGTGCCGCTGGCTCCACGCGGCTCCAGGCAGGCAGGGTTGGGTCTCGTACTCTGTGAGAGCTTTGTAGATGCCATGCCGGGCCTCATGCTGGGTGGGAAGAGCTCTCTCAGATCCGCCCTTCGCCCCCCTCGTGCGTCGACAAACCTCTCCGCCGACGCCTTTTCAGGGCCACGGCACGCAGACTGCCGACCGCGGCGGCGACGAGGCAGACGGCCTCGACGAGGCCGTGCAAGGTGCGACCTTACACCCTCCTTTTTTGCGTGCTCACCGCTTGCCTCTGTTCCGCAGGCGATGGTGCCCTGCGACTTCAAGATGGCAGGCCTGCTGACGGACGACAAGCTCCGCACGACCATCCGATTCGGCGCGGGCTCCTCGCTCATGTTCTTCTTCGACTGCTGCCACAGCGGCACGATCCTCGACCTGCCGTACACGCTGCGCCACACCCTCTCCGGACCCGAGTACCCGATCGAGACCGAGGCGGGCGCCATCTTTTGCATCTCGGCGAGCAAGGACGACCAGTCCGCCTACGAGACGGCAGAGGGCGGCGTGTGCACGCGCGCTTTCCTCGGCGCATACACGCCCTCCGTCTCCCCGGCGGCGACGCTGCGACTGATGCGCCGGTACGCCGAGCGAAAGGGGATGCCGCAGACCATCATGATGGCGTCAAACCGTCCGTTCACCGAGGCGGACGCCTCCTTCGTTGAGGCTGAGCCCGAGGGCGGCGGGGGCTTTTGCGCCGCCTTTCACCGCTGCCAGAACCGGCTCGGCTGCTCAAAGGGGCGCAGCAAAGCAGGCAGCGGGGGGGGAGAGAGAGAGAGAGAGCGAGGGAGAGCGAGAGGGGGCGGGGTGGGGGAGGCGCCGGGGAGATGCTCGAGCGGGGCCGCGCTTCGTGAGAGAGAGTGATGCGCCGGGGCCCTCTAGGCGACTTTGGCGGCGAGAACCCAGCGGCGCGGAGTCTCGAGCTGAACAGAGGGGAAGCATCTGGGCGCGGGCCCAAGCTCCATCCCAGCTGCCCCGACCCGCTCTCGACCACGAAGGGGCGCGCTTACGTCGCCGCTCGCCGTGCGAAGCTGGCGGCGCCCCCTCCGTAGGGCCCGAGAGGCAAGGCGGGGACCGACTCTGTCCGCGCAGAGTGCGAGCACACAGGTAAGTCGAGAGGAGGGGGCGAGGAGCGACGCCGCTGACGGGAGCGGAGATTCGGGAGCGATCTCGGCGCGCGTTGCGGGCGGCCCCGGAGTGATCGACATATCCTGTCCGATCGAGAAAAAGCGGCAAAACCAACGGTCCACGCACTGCGCGCGTGTGCATTCTATACATGCAAAGCTCGCTCTCTACTCTCTTCCGAGCTCTCACGCCGCGCGCGTAGGGCCCTTAGGGGCCTAGAGAACACAACCCCCTCAGCCCTCTCTCTTTTTTCCCAGTAAGCTAAAAGTACATACACACATACATGCACAAAAAAACAACGTCGAGTATCTCCCCCTACCCCTCCCCTTGCGCGCGCGTGAACACGACTCTCATAGACACCATGTCTCCCTGCGGCGTCCGCTTCCGCACGTCGATGCACATGCGACCGTCCGCGGATAGCGTGCGGCGGCAGATGGAGAGCTCGACCTCGCCCTCCGCGCCGCCCGTCCCCGCCGCCGTCTCCTTGACGACGAGCGCGCCGCCCTCGCGGAAGGCGCGGTAGCGAACGGGCCGCTTGTTGTCACCTTCGCCCGCGACAGCGCCGCCGTCGAGGGGCAGCACGAGCTCAGACGAGCCGCGGATGTCGCGCGTGACGATGTGTAGTCGGCCCGCCTTCTTTGCAATCACCTGCACCTGCCCGGCGCGCAGCACCGCCGCCCGCTGGAGCGGGTTGAACCCGAGGCGCTCGAGGAAGCGCTCCATGTCGTGCCGCTCCTCCATCCTCCACGAGCCCGAGAAGTCCTCCGTTTCGCCCATCAGGGACTGAACCCGGCGCCAAGCGTTGCGTGACTGGACCCAGCTGTCGAACCCTCGCAGCCGCTGCAGAAGCGGCTTTTCGAGCTGCTGCACGCGCGCCGCCGCCATCGCCAGGATCTCCTGCGCCTCAAACGTCTGCACCGGGAGCAGCCGGATCGAGCCGAGCGGCGGCCGACCGAGCGACCCCTTGAGCGCCTGCGCGGTGAGGCGTCGTAGGTCGCTTGCGCTCTGCACTCGCGCACTCTCCAGCTGCTCGACCACCGCCGCGATCTTCTGCCCTGTCCACTCCACGCCGCCGACCAGGCCGTCCATAAAGGCCCGGAGCTCATCGGCAGGGTTGGGCGCCGCGGGCTTGGCAGGGCGGGGCGAGACGACCTTCGCGGAGGGCGCCGCGGCCGTGCTGGGCGATGCAGTGGTGAGCAGAAGTGTGGCTAGGAAGCTGCTGTAGACGTCCATACTAGTACCCGGTATGCGCCTGGCGAGGTACTCCCACGCCTCTCGGGGGTTTTGTCTGGCCGAGTCAACTGGGGCGAGCCTCGGCGAGACTGCGTCAGCTGTTCCCAGTTGGGCCCTCAGAGAGGAAACGAGAGGGTGCTGTCGAGAACACGAAAAGAAATAAGTTTTTTAAACGGTTGCCCGGCCGGGTTGCTGCGCAAATCTCGCGCTGCGCTAGGCCCAGAGCGAGTTCGCGCTGCGCTAGGCTCAGACGGCGTGCGTGCGCGGGCCGCCGGGGTGAGGACCACCCCACCTTCCCACGCCCACCTCCTTCGGGCTCGGCAGCTTGTCGGGCTCTACCTCAGCCCTCAGCCGAAGCTGGGGCCGGTCCCGTAGGCCGTCCGTAGAGCCGAGAGAGCCCCCGCGTCCCGCGATGAGCGATGAATTCGCGGGGTCGGCGCCGTCGCCCGTCGGGCGGTCGGGGGCTCGCGGGGGGTGGCGTGGGAGCGCAGCATTCCCAGCCCTTGAGGGCGGGTTTTGATTAGTAGAACAGTCCCTTGTGTCGCTGGTGCGCTTGGTCCTTCTTTGAAGCTATTA
>NW_005196021.1:1168421-1205158 GCF_000372725.1 Emiliania huxleyi CCMP1516 | reverse complement strand
TGCCGGGCGTGAGAGGGGGGAGGGGGCGGGGCGGGGCGGGGGCGGGGCGGCGGCGGGGCGGGGGCGGGGGGTACGTGCCAAGTCTCTCGGGGCCGGCGGGGGAGAGGGGGGCGCAAGAGGTGCGCAAGAGCGGCGAGAGAAGGGCGAGTGGACGAGCGAATACGGCCGGGGTGTGTCGGCCGGGGAGCCTCCGGCGGGCCTGCGGCGCGGGGCGCTGCGCGCGGCAAGCTTGCCGGGGTGTGGCCGCAGCGAGAGCCCCCGGCGGACGCCTAGTGGCGTGGCGCGGGCGCACCGGCGCTCCCGCGCCCGCGAGAGCAGCCGGAGTGTGTCGGCCGGGGAGCCTCCGGCGGGCCTGCGGCGCGGGGCGCTGCGCGCGGCAAGCTTGCCGGGATGTGTCGGCCGGGGAGCCTCCGGCGGACGCCTGGCGGCGTGGCGCTGCGCGCCGGCGCCGCCGCCATTCGAACGAGGCGACTGCATCTTCGACCGCATCTTCTGCGTATATTTTGCGCCCTTATAGCAGCTCGCGGAGGAGCAAAGGACGCCCGATTAGCGCTGCGCGCGGCCGGGCAATCACCAGTCTGCGAGAGGAAAACTATAGAGACAGCCTACAAGGAAGGCAGCATCGAGCAGACATGCAATCATGCATGGGTGGGGCTGCTCAGTCAGGTATGTTCGTAGAGCTCCATATTTAGAAAACTGTCCAACAATGAGACGGCTTTGCCTGCGCGCCGCCGCCCCACAGTGGTGCGCGCCAGTCCCGTGCCTAGTGTGTCGTGCGAGCGAGCTGCTGCTTCAATAATATTTAAGGACGCCATCCCGACTGAATCGGGGAGTGTCGGCTTTGCGCTCGGCAGCCTTCGGTCGCAAGATGCGCGCCGCGACGTCGCTGTTGAGGCGGGTTGGCGGGCGCGGCGCAGCAGCTGCCGGTGGCGGCACGCTGCTCGGCAGGAGATGGCTCTGCCTGCCGCCGCACTCGCTGCTGCCGATGCCTGCCCTCTCGCCCACGATGACGCAAGGGAACCTTGTGACGTGGAAGAAGAAGGAGGGTGACAGCATCGAGGCGGGCGACGTGATTGCAGAGGTGGAGACCGACAAGGCGACGGTCGACTACGAGGCCGTGGACGACGGGATCCTCGCCAAGATCCTCGTCCCCGAGGGCACAGAGGATGTCCTGGTCGGCACCAGCGTGGCCGTCGTCGTGGACGAGGCGGGTGATGTCGGTGCCTTCGCGGACTACGTGCCGTCTTCGAGCACGGGCAACAAAGCGGAGCTGGCCCCCGCGAAGCCCGCGCCCGCGCCCGCGCCCGCCGCCGCCGCGCCGCCGCCGCCACCGGCGGGCGTGGTGGCCGCCGCAGCGCCGAGAGCCGCTGGCGCGCCTGTGCCAGCCAGTCCGCTGGCGAAGCGGATGGCGGCGCAGATGGGGATCCCGCTTGCCGCCCTCAAGGGCACCGGCCCGGGCGGCCGCGTCATCGCCGCGGACGTCAAGGAACCGTCCGCAGAGGAGGCGACGACGGCAAAGGGAGCCGCGCCCGGCGCGGCTGTGGTGCCAGCCGGTGCGGAATACATCGACCTGCCGAACTCGAACATCCGCAAGGTGCGATACGGGAGCCCCTCCGCCCCATCCCCGGCCCCGCGTCGGCCACTCTTCGCCCGACACTAAAGCGCCCGCGTTCGGGAGCCGGGCGGGGCACGCACACCCGTCACAGACGTCTGGTCGCAGCTTTTGCGTTGCCCGTCACTGCGACCACATCTACATATTGAACCTTCAGCCAGCTCCGGTCCGACCGCGTCGCGCACTGGCCGCCGCGTAGGTGACCGCGAAGAACATGGTCAAGAACAAGAACGAGAACCCCCACTACTACGGTGCCGCCGCCGCCGCTCGGAGCCACGCGACGCAAACATTCCGCACCCACCACCAAATCGCCCCACCCGCCCCGTCCCGGCTCTAAGCACTGAGCCACCCTCTTTAGTGCCCGCGAAGTGCGACGGCGCTCTCTCTAGCACCCTCTCGCCCCTCTCGCCCTCCCACCCGTCCGCCCTCCCGCCCTCCCCCTCTCGCTCTCTGACCGGGGCGTGCGGCTGCCTCCCCGTCTTGCGCAGTCATGATGGAGATCGAGATGGGTGCTTTGATGGGCGTGCGCAAGTCAATCAACGAGGCGCGTGCAGCCTCGTGATACAGCCGAGATCACGCGAGGGCATCCGAGACGCAGCCGAGCCCCCCCCCCCCCCCCCCCCCCTCTCTCCCGGACCTTTGCCACACCCTGGCCTCCGCCGCCTCTCAGGCGCTCGAGGCGAAGATCTCCGTCAACGACTACGTCATCAAGGCGGCGGCGCTCGCGCTCAAGGAGGTGCCCGCGTGCAACTCGTCGTACACGGACGAGTACATCCGCGAGTGCCCCTAGATGCGGAAGCCACGCCCGGTACTCGTTTGGAGGCCGCCGCGCGATCTCAGACACGACGTGTTCAACCCTGTGGCCGCCGTGTCCGCACGAATGCTCGAACATGTGGCCTGGTCGAGGCGCTGTGCGATGTGGCGTTCACGCCGTCCGTGCTTCTCCGACTTGTAGGCCAGTACTCCGCCGCCGACATCTCGGTCGCCGTCAACACCGACCGGGGGCTGCTCACGCCAATCGTGTTTGGCGCCGCCTCCTCAAGGTGGGTCTTTGAAGATATGTGAAAGGCGCCCACCAACGCGGGCTACTGTGAACAGGTGCCGACTCCAAGTCTGTCCTCGACATCTCGAAGGACGTCAAGGCACCGCGGCGGCCAGTCCCCCTCCACCGTTGCGCCATTTCTCTCTCTCGTCCCGTCTCTTTCTCTCTCCTCTCTGTCTCTCTCTCGCTCTCTCTCGCTGCCGCTCTCCTCGCTGCATCCCACTCCACCTCGCCACCGCCGCCCCTCGCCGCCGCCCCTCACCGCCGCCTCCCCGCCGCCGCAAAGACTCTCGCGGGGTTGGCCAAGGAGAACAAGCTCAAGCCCGAGCAATTCCTCGGCGGTACTTTCACCATCTCCAACCTCGGTGAGCAGTTCGACCTGCCTGCCACCCATTCCCCGAGGACTCACGGCTAAAGGGGAAGCGCACACGAGACACGCAGTCGCGATCGGCGACCCGGACTGCCGGCCCCGCCCCGGAAGGCCGCCCGCCCTCACCTCCTCTCTTCCTCTCTCCTCCTCCTCCACAGGATCGATGGGCGTCAAGCAGTTCACCGCGATCATCAACGCGCCGCAGGTGAGGTTGGCCAAGGGCTCACGAGATTGGCCGAGAGTTGCCGAGAGTCGCCGAGACTCGCCGTGATTGGAGGAGACGGTCCGGGCATTCAGCTATGTGCCGCAGGTGCTCGCGAGCCGATCGTACACACCCTATTGCACACACGGCGGCTGCCAAAGCGGAGACACCCCAGCCTAAAAATTCCCCATCCCGGGACACGGCTTTTCATGGTGATGCCCCTCGCAGGCGTGCATCCTTGCGGTGGGCGGCGCGGACGTCAAGGTTGTCCCTGACGGCAAGGGCGGCTTCACGACAAAGTCGGTCATGGTCGTCTCGTGCGCCGCCGCCCGCCTCGCCCTGCTCCTCGCCGCCCAGCCCTTGCGAGACGGGGCGGCGGCTGACCCCTCCACCACCCCGCCGTTTGCAGCCTCTCGTCGGACCACCGGGTGGTGGACGGCATGATTGCCGCCCAGTACCTCAAGTCGTTCAAGAAATACATGGAGAACCCGCTCCTGTTGCTCCTGTCTGCTCCCTAGACCTCAGCCGCCACCGCCTCACCGCGGCCCGACACCGCAGGGCGGGCACATATTTCGCGGGACACCACTCTTTGTCCGCGTCTTTGGAGGGGGGATGGGAGCACGCCGGTCCGGGGTCCCCAACCTCACAGGGGGGGGGGGGGGGGGACGCAGCCCGCAGGAGCGAGAGTGTGGTGGGATATGTGGAGACTCTCGAGCTTGCGGTTGCGCTGGCCGCTGCCGCCGAGCGCCGTCCGTGGGCGGTCGGCGCGCGCAGGGGCGTAGCGCGCGTAGTTTTCTCGGAGACGGTTTCGAGTGTATTTACACTGTAAAGACCCGCGACGAGTCGGAAAACGAGGAATGCAGCGCGTCGTATTACGTAAGCCCACGCCCGCCCGCCCGTGCGCAGCAAGCACATACCTTCCTGCGAGTCGGAAGCACATTGGAGAACCCGCATTCGTGTGTGGATGTCTGCACCCCGCAGCGACACCCCCCGAGTTCCCGTCTCCTCGACGGCCGGCGCACGAGGCGCCCACTCCGGCGCGCGGCCTCGCCAGCGGGGCAGGCCGACGGAACCGCCCCCTTATGAACGCGGCTTCTCCTTCTTTTCACGGTACAGCGCGAGCAGCGCGACGCCAGACACCTTCACAACCTTGAACCGCACGCCGGGAATGTCACCGACGGCGTGGCCCTTCCGGCCGAAACCCGCGATCAGCACCTCATCCTGCGAGGGGCGGGCGGCGCGGCGTCAGCAGGCGACGAATCCAAACCAGCGGCGTCAGCAGCGACGAATCCAAACAAGTGGCGGAGGCCTCCGCGCACTGCCCTCTGCTGCGGCGATTCACATACCGAGGTGCCACCAGAGTCACCAGAGCCACCAACCCTGCCGCCGCCACCACCACCACCCTCCCACACGCCGCCTTTGCACTGCCGGCCTTCCCTCTGGTGTCCCCGCGTCTGCGCTGGGGGCGGGGGGTAGTGTACGTTCTCATCGATGAAGTTGAGGCAACCGTCCCGCGGCACAAACGCGGCGATCTTCTTGCCGTTTTTGATCAGCTGAGCGCGCACGCACTTCCGGATAGCGGAGTTGGGCTGCTTGGCCTCGATGCCACTGCCAGGGGGGAGGTCGAGGGCGCGTCAGAGACGAGAGCTCCCTGCACCGAACTGTAGCTGCGCACATCTTCTCGAGGACAATGCCCTTGCAGTGGGAGGAGCCGCCAAAGGGGTTGCACTTGAACTGCGTGCCGAGGTGCGCCTTCTTGTACCTCTTCTGGGCCCAGCGCTGTGTCCGCCGCACGGTGCGCAGCTTGCGCGCCGCGTTGACGCCGCGGGGCTTGCCTGTCGCAGGCGAGCGCGGGCTCCGTGAGCGGGGCTGCGCGTCGTTCCGACGCGGAGAGTCGTTGGGGGAGGGGACGGCGGAGACGCGGCGTGTGGGACGCGCAGAGAAGAGAGAGGACGGGCTGCGCAGCTGGAGAAGCGCAGAGGCTGGAGAAGCGGCGAGGAGATGCGCGTCGCGGCGCCGTCGGGCCAGCGCGGCCCGGGCGCAAACTGTGCCCGATCCTCCGCGGCGGAAGGGGGCGCGCACCGCTGCCCATGTCGCTGCGGAGTACGAGCCTGCTGCAGCTGCCTACGCGTGGCCGTGTACAGGCAGTGTGAAGAGTGGTTGTGTTTTTGTGTGAAGAGTGGGGTATCAAGAATGCCTAACAATCGTTGCGTAGTGGCGCCAATGGGCAATGGCCACCTCCCGTCACGCCATTGGCACCCTAGCCAGCAGTAGCACTTCGCCTACACAAGCTTTTCCGGCAAACAAAAAGGAAAACAGAGGGTCCCCAGGCAGCTGTGAAGAGTGATATTCCGTCATGACCAGCCTCCATGCGTCATTTTTTAGGTTAGGTAGGAAGGTGAAGAACAGTGAGGCTCGGACTGGACACCAGCGCGGTATGGGTGGACGCGAGACAGATGATGACGACACGCACGAGCGACACACAGACACAAACGGGCTCACAAGACACACAGCCAGCTGGCTGCCACACACCCTGAGTTGGCGTACACATAACTCAGGGCCACGTCCCCCCTGTCGCCCCCCCCAGCCAGGGCCAGGCACTCCAAAGGTGCCAAGGTTAGTGCACAAACAACAGCACAACGACACAGACAGGCGACAGGGGCGAACGTGTGAGACTAGAGCAGACTTGCTCCGCCTCTAGCAATCTCGCCGCCAGCCGCAAGGCACGGACGAGACCGTGTGTGGGGTCATGTGAGGTGTCTATGGACGCCCTCCTCAGAGGCTAGCGGCCAGCCGCTAGCCCTATCTCGCACTCACGCGGGCAGTGACAATTCATTGGGTGAGTGTTCGCGAGCCATAGTCTGAGGGTATCCTAAAAGTTCGGCCGATTTGGGTCAAAACGCTAAAAGCACGGCTAGCCGTAGATTTGGGGCAAAACGACAAAAGTGGGCCCGCCCGGGGCAAAATGGTAAAAGTCGCGCCGCCGCAGGCGCGCGAAAATTTTGGACATTCTACTCTCCGGCGAATGCCACTAGCCCCCCCAAGCCGGCAGATGGTACCTCGGCAGCTGCAACCAAGCCAGCGGGTGAAGTGTTGTGGGAGGATGCGTCCTTATGTGTCACAAACTTGTAGCGCTACATGTTTGGACACACACCGGCGGGCGCTTTCGAGGGGCGAGCGGCAGCATTTTTTTAGCCATAGTGTGCGGGAACTACTTTGCCGTTGCGGGACGATAGGGATAGCTAGTACTTGCTGCACCCGCGGCGCGCAGCGCCGAAGAAATTTTTGAAACATGCTAAAAGTTGGGCGCTCCGAGACGACCAAAGTGGTAAAAGTCGCACTCTCCCCTGACCCGATCAAAAGCGTAAAAGCACCCGAGGCTCCAGAAACCTAACCCTCAGACTATGTCGCGAGCAGAAGCGCGCTGAATCTAGATCGCACGCCGTGGCATATGACTTGTGAGGCGTGCGACCGCAGCGCGCCCGCCGTAAGCTCGACGGGGCGCGCATGTGCGAGAGAGTTGCGGGCGGAGCCATACCCGACTTTTCGAAGGCGAGCCCCGCGCCACGAGTGCCAGCCGAAAGAAAGAAAGCAATGTGGGATGGCCCTGCCTTCTTGGAGCACTTGGAGTGAAGTTATCAACCGCACATCCAGGGCCGGGGAGCTAAGAAGCGCACCCACCCAGCGGGCCGGATGATTGGCATCGGGTTGCGGGCAAGAGAGCCCTACCTAGCCCAGGGGGTGCGCGGTCGCAGGGCCATAACACGTCTCCGAGGGATGGTTCCGTGTACCGGGTTACCCCTTAACTGCAGAACGCACCCTCTTCCTCGAATGTGGGGGGGGTGCGCGGTCGCAGGGTCCCAGGGGGGGGGGGGGATTGGGTTATTTTTTGTGAAACATCATTGCCACAGAGACTCCACACAGTTTTGCTCACCCCCTCCGCCCGCTTCTTTCGTCGTCTTCAGCAGACTCTGATGCCGCCCCAGACTAAGGCCCTGCCGATCGACGGGGCGAGCGTCACTACTTTTGACCGCTTCGGCGACCACCGCGGCTACTTCAACGAGCTGTACAACGAGGAGAAGTATGACGGCCTCTCTGCGCCGGGAGAGCGGTGGAAGCAGGTGTCCTTCTCATCGTCGCAGAAGCACGCGCTGCGAGGGCTGCACTGCTCGCCGCACGGCAAGTTCATCACCTGCGTTCGCGGTTCCTTCTACGATGTGATCGCCGATTTCCGCGACGGCTCGCCGACGTTTGGCCGGTGGTGTGGCATCCTGCTCACAGACAAGAACAAGAAGCAGGAGTGCCGCCGCCGCTGAGCCGCCGTCGCCACTGCGCCGCCGCCCGTGCAGCCGCCGCGCGTGCCGCGCCCATGCGCTGTCCGTAACAATTTTTCCTTGTGCCCGGCGCCCGCAGGTGTTTGTGCCTGGCGGCTGCGGGCACGGCTTCTTCACCTTCGAGGACGACACGTGCGCTCTGTACCTGCAAGAGGGATGCTTCAACCCCGCCAAGGAGGCGTGTGCTCCGCCTCTTCCCCTTCCCGGCACTCCCGAAACTCTCCGACACACTTCCGACACCACCCCCGAGACACCCGAGACGTAAAGAAGACGCCACGCCCACCTCAGGCGGATACCCACCCCTTCGACCCGCTCGTCAACGTCCAGTGGCCGGTGCCCGAGGGGGTGGTGCCGGTGATGTCTGCCAAGGCGCCTCTCCCTGCGACTCTCTTCTCCCCACTGCCTCTCTCCTCCCACTGCCTCTCTCCTGCCTTGCGTTTCTCCTCCCCGCCATCTTCCTCCCCCCCTGTCCTTAATGCCGCCGCCCTCACCGCCGCCTAACCTACACCGCCGCCTACCCCCCCGCAAAAGGACGAGGCGGCGCCCTTCCTGTCGGTACGACGGCCCGCGCTACTAGATGCGGTATACGGAATATCTCGTATTCGGCTCTAAGCAAATCAACTGTGCCCAGCTAGCTGTATTCGTTGTATGTCATACCCTCACTTTGGTGTGCTTCCCCAGGCCCAAGTTGTGCGGCTACGCGCCGCGTGGCCGCGTGCTGGTCATCGGAGGCACGGGGCAGGTGGGCGGCGCGTTGATCGAGGCCTTTGGCGCGCGCAACTGCGTGGGCACCTACGCGGCGACGCCCGCCGAGGGTATGATCCATTTCGACCTCGCGCAGGCAGCACTCGCCGAGGGGGGCGGAGAGAAGGGAGAGGGAGGCGGAGCGAGGCGGAGAGGGAGGCCGAGGTCTGGCCGAAATGGGCCGAGACCGGATCCACCGAGGTTGGCTGAGGTTTGTCGAGGGGTGCTGACCCCTCCGTGTGTGCGCGCGCAGGCGGCGATGCAGCCGCAGCTGGCGATCGATTTGGTGCAGACTGTCTACCCGGAGGTGGAGCGACGCCTCCGAGACGCCTCCGAGAGAGTTTCGAGACACTTGCCTAGTTCCGCCGAGACAGCTCCTTCCACCGCGGCGCCGGTACCTTTGCATCACGGCCGGTACCTTTGCGCCCGCAGGTCGTCTGCATCTGCGCCGGCTTCACGTGGGTCGACGGGTGCGAGCGCGAGCCGCAGAAGGCAAACGCGATGAACAACCGCGGCCCTGCCGTGCTGGCCGCCGCCGCGGCCGCCGTCGGCGCAAAGGTGCAGTCTTGTCGCTGCTCACAACAGATCTCCGATCACGTTTTGGGATGAGACGTCTCCCGCCACCATCAGGTCGTCTGGTACTCCACTGACTACGTCTTCTCGGGCGGCTCGTCCTTGCCCGGCAGCGGCGGCAGCAAGGCCAACGGCGTCGCGGCGGCGGACGCGGGCGGCCCGTACGGCGAGGAGGACCCACCGTCGCCGCTCAACGTCTACGGGTCCTCAAAGCCAGATGCGAAATGCTCTTATTGCTAGCAAGCGCTCGAGGCGGCATGTATTCGGCTGTACTACCCAACCGTACTCAAGCCGTGTCCGCTGCACTCGGAGCTCGTGTGTTCTTGCGAGACACAGGGGTGCAGCGCACGCGATGACTCGTACTGTAGGTCCTCGAAGCTCGCCGGCGAAGCGGCGGTGCTCGCCGCTGACCCCTCCGCCCTCGTTCTGCGCACCAACGTCGTGTACGGGCGCCGCGAGGACAATCCTCGGCGCGGCGTGCCTCGAAGCATTCATGCTAACCTTCCCGGAGTTTTCGCATAGGCCGGAGCACGTCGGCAAGAATTTCGTGTACCAGCTGGCGCGCAAGCTGGGCAGCGGCGAGGCGATGAACGTGCCTGTCGACCAGGCGAGAGGAGCTGAGATAGGGTCGAGATTTCGAAATATCGACCCTCTCTCGCCTCAGTTTCTCTCGCCCTCTCTCGCCCTCACTCGCCCTTTCTCTCCTCTCCTGAATCCCCCTGACCCCTCCCCGCACAGATCGGGACGCCCACGTACAACCGTGATTTGGCTGATGCGACGAAGCGCCTCGTCGAGGCGGGTGCGAGCGGCTTGTTCAACGTGGGCGGCCCCGAGCCGCTCGGCCGCGTCGCATTCGCCGAGAAGGTGTGTCTTGCGACGCTCTCACGTCGTGTCGAACTTTCGGTCCCATCTCTCTGGCACATCTCGGACAATCTTACTGCGCAGGTGATCACGGCGCTCGGGGGGCGCCGCCCGCTCGACGCCGGGCTCATCAAGCCCGTGGAGACGGTCAACGCCGGCCAGGTGCCGACAACCGAGACAGCTCCCTCGCTGCCACGCCCCACTGCCACGCCTCACTGCCACGCCTCACTGCCATGGCCGCGCCACGGCCGCACCATGGCACAGCCATCGCAGTCTCGGCGCATCTCGGCGACTCAGGCGGCGTGCCGGCCCCTCGCATCGGGCCTCAAGCTCGACAAGCTGCGCGCGGCTATCCCCGACTGGGCACCACGCTCCGTCGCCGAGGCGCGACCGATTGCATCCGCTCTGCCGCCGCCTTGCCTGCGACTGCCAGCGCCCTTGCTTGCGCTCTGCCGCACGCGCCTTGCCGCCAGCGCCCTTGCTTGCGCCTTGCCTGCCGAGGGTGGTTGCTGCACGCCCCTCGTTCCCACGCCCGTTCACCCCCCCCCCCCCCCCAACGGACGGCAGGCAATCGACGATTGGCTGGCCAACCCGCACGGCAAGTCCCTCGGGGAATGAATGGATTTCCCGGAAGTGTGCCGTGGTTGCCGCCGTCCCGATCTGCCCCGACGCGAACCGCTGCATGCGGAGGGTCGCGTGCAATCTTATTCTTAACGACGGATGTGGTCCACTTCGTGCTCCCCTTGGCATAGTTGTGTGCGCGTGAGGCGCCGTCGTTCTAGTAGGTGGAGGTTGGAAACTTGCCAATTCTGATGTTTTTGTCCGTATTTTGCGCGCTCTCCTGCGCTCTCACAAGCGCGAACGAAGGTCAAAAAAAACTGTTCAGTTTTCACGAAGGTCGAACTCGAAGCCTGAAGAGAATTTACAAGAAAGCTCCCTCGCACGACAGAAAGATGTGGGTTGTTGCACGAGTATATGTATATGGGCCACGATGTCTCAAATATGAGGGGTTTTGACTCCTACCGGCTCCTGACGCTATCCCTGGCAGCTCTAATGGCCAGGGTCAGTAGTGTTGTGATAGATGGTGCCCATACTAGCGCAGGAGCTGCCACACTCGCCCGGACCGTCCCCTTCTGGGGCCGGTTCCGCAGCCCGCGAGAGCCGACAGCGGGGCCGTGCCGCAGGTGCCTACTGCCGAGTGCCACAAACACTGCGCCGTCCCGCCATCACCTACAGGCTGTCTTGTGGGATGGTTGGGATGTCCAAACGCCACCATCTTGGCTCTTGCGACCTCAAACCCTCGAGCTGTATGGGTGGTCCTGACGTCGACAGACGCCCGAGGACCATGGTGAAGCTGAGACGGAACGCGTCGACAGGTCTCGCCTGAGCCCGTGGCGGTCGCCGGCTGAGTCGCCGTGCACGAGCCGGTACCTCAGGCGTCACCTCCGCAGCCTCAGGTCTCACACTCCATCACCTCCGCCGGGACGCCTTCGGTGTCACGCTCGGCGGCGAGTTTGTTGCAGCCCCACAGCGAGCACGGCGTCGAGCCTACTCGGTCTGGTCGGTTCGCGGCACTCACTGGGTGCCAGGGAGTGCCGCCGACACGCGAGCGGTGCTTCCTGGCAGCGCGCGCCGGCTGCGGGGCTGCAACAAACTCGAGACACGCATTTTGGGACATTTTCGACGCTTTTGGCTTTTATACTCGTGCAACAACCCATGTGAAAGGCGGGAGGTCATCGAGGCGCCGGGCACCTTCCTTCTTCCATGTCGCCGCAGATCCTGCCCGCGGCTCGTCGAGCGAGACTTTCCTAAGACTTTCGTCCCAGAACCCGAACTTCCAACACGTCGCGCTCATGTTCGCCAACATCCTTGGCGAGAGGAGCTCTGGCACAGACCTGATTTCATCGGGCGACTGGAGTCCATCGGCTCGGACTGGGGCCGAATGTGCGCCCTTCACGGCTGCCCGGAGCGCCTCAACACGTATGGCAAGTTAAATGAGCACATGGGCCAACACCCAGAGACGTCGAGCGACCATACGGACACGGCGCAGGCTTGATAGTCTTGTTTGAGGAGGAGCCTCGCCTGAAAAATGCCGTCCGCAAGCTGCTTCGCCTGGATGAGGACTGCTTGCGTGAGCACACCGCGCCCGCAAGCGGCACGGGAACGCGGCGGCTGCGTGACGCGGGCGACTTCATCGAGCTGGACTCGTGGCTCGAGCGGTGACAACGAGGCACACGCAAGCGTGACACAACCATGTACTATCCCTCTCTCCAGGTTGCTAGCCTCTGCTGCGAGGAGACCCTCGCGCTTCGAGTTTCGCGCCTTTCGTGTGTGCTTGTGTGTGTTTGTGCCGGCGGGGGGCTTGGTGTCGAGGAGTGTCGCGTGCAGCCAACCAAACAAAAAATAACGCGCGTGCTCAGCGGAGCTGGGAATAGGACCGCCGCAAGCGGCGTGGCGTGGAGCGGTTGAGCATCCCTCCGGGGGCCCCTCTGCCGACTACAGACACAACACGTACACGTGGCCGCGCCCTACTCCGTTAGTTTTTCCTCATATTTTTCGTCTCTTTTTTTCTAGGAAGCCGCCGGATATAAGTGGGGCGGGTTTGCAAGATAGTGCGGGGTCCCCACTCCGTCGCGACACTTCGCGGCGCCTGCCCTTTGGCCGGTGAAATCCTCTTCGCATTCGGCGATGGTGGCTGCGACCGCGGACACCGAGGCGGAGTTTGCGGCTCCAGGATGGCCTCGGCAGTCGCAGAGCCCACCACCGAGTCCCGCCCGCCTTCGCGGAAACTCCCTCGCGCCTGCGACGAAGCCGTATCTTCCTGGTCGTCACCTGTTGCTTGGACGAGGGGCGCCTCCTCCTCCGCCGCCGCCCAAGGCGTGTCGCGGAGCACCCCTTCGCCCGCCGCGCCTATCGGGGGCAGGGCTGGGCCGTGCCAAAAATGTTGCACAGCGCCTGCGTCGTGAGTCCAACTAGCGACAGGGCCGTGGAACGAGAATGACGCAAGCCGTGCCGAGGCCGCAAGTCAATACACGGGCGCGAATGCTAGACACGGGCCTCCGCCGAGCGAGAGCCGCGCTGGCCGGCGGTCCGTGGAGTTGCTCCTCATGCGCCACGCGGCGGGCACCAGCCGGACCGGGTCGATGCCGTGGTGAACGCACAGACAACACAGGACCTGCCGGTCCGGGTCGGGCGGGAGGCGCGCGCCCGCACCTCGAAGTGCGAGAGTGAGCTGCTCGAGGCTGAGGTGGCGATAGGCGGCGGCGGCGACGTGGCGATCGAGCGCGCCAGGCAGACTCTCGGTATCCCGAGCGAGCGCGCCGTGCAGTGCGGGCGCCAGCCGCGTGTGCAGCTCCGCCGCATCGCGTCGGGCCTCGGAGAGGTCCACCTTGAGTTGTGTGAAAAGTGCAAGCTGCTGCGCCGCCGGCAAAGCGTCGCCTGCATTGATCAGCTTGTTGCTGCTTGCGCCTTCTTGATCGAGAGCGCGCGCGGTGGCGGCCCCGGCTGTTGTCGGGGTAGCGTCTGGCCGCACTGACAACGCGGGCACCTCCGGCGCCCCGCCACCTCCTCTCTTACTCGCTGCAAGAGCCGCCTCAGCTGCCTCGGCGCGCCTTTGCCATGAGCGGCTGACCTCGTGCTCCTCGTCGAGCTGCGAGGCGGCGAGGAGGAGCCACCGCTGCACGTCCATCGTCGTTGTCGCCTCCATCAGCACCGCCCACTGCGCCACCCTGTTGCGCAGCCTCGCCTCCGACCAACGCACAGCCACCTCCCGGGCTTCGAGCCCCGCGGCATGGCGAGAAAGCGCCGCCGCCTGTGCCGCGGCCAGTCGGTCCGGCGCGGTGTCGCGAGGACTCGCCATGTATCCATGCACATGGACATGGGTGGCCGGTGGCCGGGGGGGTTGAGACAGGACGTTTGGGGCGTAACGGCTTGACTTTTGGTAGGCGCGTTGAGCTTGCCGCCGCCTCTGCGCCAACGCGGCCTGCGTTGCGGACTCGAGCAAAAAACCCGCGGCTGCTCTACGAGAGCGTTGGTTGTCGTCAACGGTGAGGTGCTGCGCTGGGTGCAGTGGCCTGTCAAATACACAATGCAGAGAACTCGGCCTCTTAGAAAAAGAAAGTCGCGCGCGGATCAGGTGCAAAGGATAACATGGCGAGACGCGCAACCGACGCTGGCATCCTCGCGATGGAATGCTACTTTCCGCAGCGCTACGTCCCGCAGACGGCGCTCGAAGAGGCCGATGGATGCGCCGGGAAGTACACGGTCGGCCTCGGCCAGACGGCGCTTGCGTTCTTCGACGATCGCGAGGACATCGCTTCCGTGCTGCTCACCGCGTGCGCACGGCTGCTCGAGCGGTACGGCGTGCCGGCGTCGGCCATCGGCCGGCTCGAGGTTGGCACCGAGACGCTGCTCGACAAGTCCAAGTCCGTCAAGACGACGCTGATGGCGCAGCTCTTTGGCGCCGAGCACTCAGACGTCGAAGGCGTCTCGTCGACCAACGCCTGCTACGGCGGCACCGCCGCGCTGCTAAACTCCGTCGCGTGGGTCGAGTCGAGCGCGTGGGACGGCCGCTACGCCCTCGTCGTCTGCGGCGACATCGCCGTGTACGCGCCCGGGCCGGCGAGGCCGACGGGCGGAGGCGGCGCGGTCGCCATGCTGGTGGGGCCGGATGCGCCGCTCGTAATGGCCGGGCCTCGCGCGACGCACGCCTTCGAGGTGTACGACTTTTACAAGCCGCGCGGCGACACCGAGTACGCCACCGTCGACGGCAAGCTCTCGCAGGACGCGTACCTCGCGTCAGTGGACACGTGCTGGTCGCGGCTCAAGGTCTGATCCTGAGTCATTTCGCAACTTCAGCGCAGACGCCTTGCCTCACACACACACAGCTATCCATCTCGGTGTCGAACCGCCAGCCCGAGGGGACGCGCTCTTACCGTTAGAGACCCTCCTAGACACCCCCGGCTCGACACTCGCGAGAGAGACCTCGAGCACTGTCCGCGGCTCAATGCCTGGCAAATCCTGGCCAACCACCCGCTGTGCGCGTCTCTAGGCCAAGCTGGGAGCGCCGGCCGCCGCAGAGCAGCTCGGCCTCAACGGGTCGCCCGCTGACTTGCGCGCGTTCGACTACGTCTGCATGCACTCGCCATACAACAAGCTCGTCCAAAAGGGCTTCGCGCGCCTCCTCTACGGCACCGCTGCCCTCGGGCAGCCGTCGGCGACTTCTGTGTTGACGCTGTCGAGGCGCGCGGCCGTAGGCGACTTCGCCGACGACGCCACCGCGCCTCGCTTCGCCGGCGACGCGCAGCGCTGGGCGGGCGTGCCTCCTGCCAAGACGGTCGGCGACCGCGAGGCGGAGAAGTGCTTCGTGGGCCTCGCCAAGCCCGACTTCGAGGCAAAGTGCGCGCCATCGGACACGGCATCGCGGCAGGTCAGAGGCTGCTAGCTTCGAGATGCTTCCCAGAACCTCCGAGACGCCTCCGAGACACGTCCCAGACACCTCACAGGTACCTCTCAGAGACCTCCTCGACACCTCCTAAGACACGTCCTGGAAACGTCCCAGGCACGTCCCTTCATTGCCTCGTGGTAGGTTGGAAACTGCTACACCGCGGCGCTCTACATGAACCTGCTCTCGCTCGTCAGCGCGAAGGCCTCCTCGTTGATGGGCGCGGGAACCCCCCCCCCCCCCCCGTTCCCCCGTTCCCCTGCCGTTGCCCAGCTGCAACTCGGCTGCATCTCGGCCGCACCCGCGTGCAATCTCGCCGAGAGATCTCAGCCGTGCCTCTGGGCGCGTAGGTGCGCGACTGCTCCTCTTCTCGTACGGCTCGGGTGCGGTCGCCACCGCTTTCACGCTGATCGGCCGCGAGCCGTCCGGCGGCAGCGCGCTCGCTTTGCCGCCCGCTTCGCCGTTCACCCTCGAGCGCATCGCAACGACGGCGCAGCTGGCGGAGCGGCTCACTGCGCGCACGTGCTCCGACTTGCCCACCCTCACACGGGTGCGCGCTCGCCGCCGCCGCAACGCTGCGCGCACGCACGCACAAGACAGGCCGACGCCCGAGCCGTGTGGTGGTAGACGCCGTGTTAGATGGCACAACAACGGACCGGCGCGAGAGCGGAACTTGCGATGCCAGTGACTCCGTGTCGCGTGATCGAGATTTGCCACGTCTCAGGCGCTCGAGCTGCGCGAGGAGCGGTACGGCCAGGCGGGGTACGAGATCGCTGCCAACCGCATCACACACATCCCCTCCACACACTCTTTGTGTACCACTGCAGGCCCGTGAATAGGCCCAAGGTCGCCCGAGATGCCGTGCTTACTACCCGTGATCAACCGAGATCAACCGAGATTGTAGGCGGGGTACGAGCCGTCCGGAGACGTCGGCGCTCTGGCGCCGGGGACCTACTACCTCGCTGCGGTAGACGAGCTCCACCGCCGCACCTACTCGAGGAAGTGAGCCGTCGCTTCGCCACCCCCGGGGCTCCGAGCCACTCTCTAGGGCTGCTCCTCGGAGGAGGCTCCGCTCAAACAATGTTGAGCGGCGATGGCTAACAGGACTTGTTGGGAGGCGCGCTGGCCTTCACAGGAACGTCCAGTTTCCACGGAGAGGCTGGCAGAGCGGGCGAGTGTGGGGGCAGCCAGGTTTGCCCCGCTTCGCTGAAGAGCGGTCGATATGCGTGCGACCCGTCCGCGTGCTCTTAGACTTCTATTCTCGTGTCTCGTGTTCTAGCAGCATCTAGTATGCATACACCGAACATTGGACCACCGAAATCCGACCGCCGAAATTCGCACAATGTCTAGTCCGACGCCCGCCACATGACGCCCACCGCCGCCGCGTCGGTCGCGGCGCGCGCCGGCGCGGGACGCCGACCATCACCACCGACCGACGGCTCGCACGGCCGTGCGGTGAGCAAAAATTTGGGTCGCTGCGCGCCTGCCGGATGCTCTGCGACGTCTGGACGCTCGCCAGAAACGCCAGCAAGCTTGCCTTCCACCCCTGGGCCCGAGGGCGAACGGCAGTGGTCGGCAGCCTCTGGGACGCTCCCATCGGCTCCTCGACCTCATCGCCTGCGACGAGCCAGCATGGCTCGTCGCTCGACGGTAGGCTGCCCAGTATGCTCTTGGCATTCTGTACAGCCTCGCCAGGCTCTCTGTGACGGCCTGCAGGGCCGGCGCGGACCGCCTCGGGCGCGATGGCCCTCCTCAGTACCTACCTCTTCGATGCCTGTCGGCTCTCCAATCTCGTCGCCGGCGGCAGGCCCGCATGGCGCGCTGCTCGATGGCAGCCTGCTCAGTACGCCTTGGACAGTGACTTCTGCCTCGCTGCTCTTCCTGCAGCCGCCTCCGGGGCCGGCGCCGGCCGCCTCGCTTCGCCAGTGCTGTCTACGCCTGCGACACGCGTATCGGCTCGCCGCCCGCGTCGCCCGCGGCGGGCCCGCATGGCGCGCCGCTCGTCGGGAGCGTTCCCAGCAGGCTGTGCAGGGCAGTCTGCCTCACTCAGGGCGCCGCCGCCGCTGCGCGGGGCCGCCACCGGCGCGTTGCTGCCGTGAACACTGCCGCCGTGTACGTCACCATCGCCTCTCCCCGTCGCCGATCTCGCCGACGCCGCTCGCCGCTCGCCGCCGCCCTGCCCTGCCCCGCCCAGCCCTCGCACAAACAAACCAACACACACACACACACACACACACACACACACACACACACACACACACACACACACAAACACACACACACACACACACACACACACACACACACATACACACACACACACATACAGACACACAAAACACACCCTGCCCCAACCTCGAGCGCCCCGCGCCCTCCCGCCCAACGCCCTGCGCCTCACGCCTCGCGTCCCACGCCCGCCCCGCGCCCCGCGCCCCCTCACCTCGCGCCTCACGCCTCCCTCCCCACCCTCTCAGGCATTCCTCTCCTCCCTGCTGCTCGCCGACTCCTCCTTCCCCCGCATGTTCGACGACTACCCGTCCTTCAGCGACTCCTCCCCCCTTGGCGCCAACGTCTACTCCCTCGTTCTCCTTCTTCTTGATGGCAGTCGGCGAGTGCCCCGCCGCCGCCGCCGCCGCCGCGCCGCCGCCCGCCGCCGCCGCCGCCGCCGCCCGGCGGTCCCATGTACAGGGGACGCGCGTACCCACTGCCGTCCGTGTCTCCCAACGGAGGCATCGCGTTTCGAACCACAACGGACTGCGCGCTCCGCTTTTCGAACCACCAAAACTCGCTGCACCCAGGTGCAGGTGCAGGTGCAGGTGCAACAAGTTTGCGCCCGGCCCTCTAGCGCCGCGCGCTGGCCCCGGCTGCGTCCCCGCGCGGCCTGCCCGACGGCGTGGCGCCCGCCCTCCACCCACCTCCCCGCGCGGGGCCGCTCCGGGGCGACCCGGGCGCCCTCCGACCAAACTGCTCTGTTACTATCATATAACAGTACCGGGGGACCGTCGCCCTCGGGCGTACTGGCTTGATCCCAGCGGCACACGTCTACAACCCGGCGAGAGGGGGGCTCACGGGGAAGAGACCGAACGGCCGGCCGGATTACTCGGACGCCGAGGCCCCGCACGGGGAAGAGTCCGAACGCCCGGCCGGGCAACTAGGTCATTGAGGCCCCGCCCCTCTCCCGGAAGACGCGCGCCGGCCCGGGTGACTCGCTTGCGAGGTAGATCCCGTTCCAGCCAGAGGCCGCGCGTGACCACCACAGACTGTCTGGCGCGGGAGGGGAGATCTAAGCCCAACTCGCCGGGCACGCCGGCGAGGTGACGGTAGATCACCTCTTGAGGATCACCTCCGCCAGACGATCTCTCCCGCGGACGGGGACTGGTCTTAGGCCATTCCAACGGCCAGGCCGCTCGCTTAAGGCTGCTTGGCTAGACGTCGACGAGGAACCCCCCCCCCCCCCCCTCCCTTTGGACAGGCGTCCCAACCCCTGTCCGATCTTATGCACTCCTCTTTTACATAATCCTATCGATCGACGGGGTGTGTCACATCGTGTAGAGCGCTCACTTTCTCGAGACCACACACAACAGCCAGCCACGCGATGGTCGCCACCGCACACTACACAGCCTCACCCTACCTAGCTATCAGATCCTTACTGCCCACCCGCAGGACTACAGACCACGATAAAAAGGTGTTCTCAGTCTTCGTAGCTCTCACGGGACGTGATGTCCTCATAGTAGCGTCGGCGAGATGCCCCTGGTATGCCCACCCCCCTGAGTGGCCGCCGTTTTAATTGGCCATTTGGGGGGGCGTCGCCGCCGCCGCGTCGCTTGGTGGCACGGAGAGAGTGCACTCGTCTGTGTAGATCCGGCCGAGCGCAGTGAGTCTGCCGTACCGCTGACTCGTCAACTCCTTTTCTTTCGGCTGGCGAAACGTCTTGGGCGTCCATCGCGTGGCTCCCGTGATCGGGGTTTTCGGTATCTGTGGGTAGTCCATGTCGTTTGGCTGCTCGAAGGCAACGAGCCCGCCGACGCCGACCATTCCAGAGTGCGGGTAGGTCGCGCGGACCGAGTCCCGATACGTGATCGCAACGTCGTTGCCAGCCGTCTGGTTGTAGCACCAGTCCAGCAGCTCGGGGCCGGTGAGCATAAGCGGCCTGCCCTTGGGAGGGACGAATCGCTGTCGGACGTTGCGGAGGATCGAGTCGAGCATGCAGCGGGGGAGCGGGTGCGACGGCACGCTCGCGAGGATCTTCATCTGCTTCCGTTCGAAGTCGGCCCCCGAAATGTCACGGCCGATGGTCGCGCCCGCGTCACACATGTCGACTACGCTGGCAATCGGCTTGAGCAGCACGAGATCGGTGTCCAGGTAGACGCCGCCTTCGGCGGACAGGGCGCAGAAGCGGAAGAGATCGGCGCGAAACGCGGGGGCGAGCAGCAGCGGTACGCCTGCCCGGCCTCTCGCCCGCAGTGCTTGGTCACGTACTCGAACGCTGACTCGTCGTCGTGGTAGTTCACCACAAAGCCATCGAGGTGGACGGCAGCATTCATGGCCACGTTGGATGGGCGCTCCGCGCTGCCGCCAACTGCATGGTAGATACGGGGCACCCTCGTGGACCTCTCAGAGCAGTTGGGTGGCGACGAGAGCGGCAGGTTCAAGTATTCGGCGCAATTGCTGTCGCCAAAGTCTGGACGGGTGAACGGCGTCTGCACGAGCGCGCACGGCCCCACTTCCGCGGCCGCTCGTTTGGCTGGCGCGGCAACTGCAAAGACGTGGAAGAACATCGGCATGTATCGGCGGATCCGCCTGCCCACGGATCACGGGGAGAAGACGGGCCTCGTGCTTGCTCCTCCTTTCCGAGCGATCGAGTATGTTACGTTCGTTTCCCGTTCTTGGTCGACGTCCTCCGACTACGAGTATTTGCATACCGTTGAGCACTTGAGCACTTGATAGGGTCGCTTCCGCATGGTACGGGACCCTCGATCGTCTCGCCCTCCTTCACTGGTGTGTTCATTGATTGGGGGGGGGGGGTCATAACAAACACGGTACAGGATCGAGGTGCACGCTGCAGAAGCAGTGTCGTCCCCCCTCTCTCTCCCCGACGGCGATGGCGGTGTGACCGATCGAGCTACAAGAGGAACTTGTTCAGCAGGATCCGCACAGCCTTGTTTTCGAGAAGAAGAATACCTTATGGCGCTGCGCGCTGGTCTATGCACACAGACTTGTCGCCATTTTCCGCCCGTTTAGAAAGAAAGTTCTCCGCTCCTCGCTCCGCAGTGCAAACAAAAACAAACTGAAAATCTCTCTCTCGGCAGTGCAACGGCGGCGAGGTTTTATTGTCTCCATGCCATTCAACACGGGACTGCTAGTCCCAAACCTAGAGCCTGGCCGCCGATGAGCTGCTGGTACTGGTGCGGCAACGACTGGATCGCTCGGTGGTGGGGAGAAGTTGTGTTCAGAAGGCCATGTATGCTCCCTCTCATCGCCCAGGGCAGAGACGATCCAGCTGCCGTGACCATCGCAAGTCATGGCAACGCAGGAGCAGCGGGAACGTGCGGCTCAGATCCCATCCAAGGGCGGGTGATCTATATTGACCCGGAAGCCTTCTCCTTTAGCGTAAACGTCGCTAGCCCTCGCAACGTGCTGTACCTCGGCCCTCGCAACGTATCGGAGCTAGCCATTCTAGCAACGCGGATGCGCTCCCACTTGAATTTGCACGGCGCGCGCACTATCGCAGTGCTGGACTTTGCTGCGACCGTTGGAGGTTACTCAAAAATCGTGGGTCCAGATGCCCCACCGTTTACTCGAACAGCATCAATGCCATTGAATCTCGACTGGTCAGGGCTACTTGTGCGCAATCCTGTCGCTGCATCTGCATCGTTTCTCGCCTACGCGAGCTCCCACTGCGTCCGCGTAAGAGAGCAAGCCTACAACAAGCTCGTGGAGATGGCTGTGGCAGCTGGGACTGAGTCGTTTGAACTTGCGGTCCGGCGGGATCGCAACGGTCGGATCCGGCTAACAATATCACATTTTATTCATTAGTGACCTTTCAAATCTCCTCTGTAAAATCTTCAAATCTGACCCCTGAAGATTTTGCCCCTTGAACATCTTCCAATATCCTCTCCTGTAAAATCTGCCCCTCCCCCTGTAAAATCTGCCCCATGATGAGTTGCAGCCTCTCCAACGAACCTCTCTCCCCCCACAGATTGTACCCCGCCGCATAAAATCTGAAAAATCTTCAAATCTTCAAATCTGAATTTATTTTATTTTCTCGCCACACCTCACAGATTGTACAACTAAATGTGGCGCTAAATTGGAGATAAAACACACTAAATATGGGCTAAATATGGGCTAAATATGGGCTAAATATGGGCTAAATATGGGCTAAATACGTGCTAAATATGTGCTAAATATGTGCTAAATATGTATTAAATATGTGATAAATACGCGCTAAAGTCTCGCTAAAGTCGCGCTATATACGCACTCGAACACACACTAAATAGCGCACTAAACTATCACTAAAGTGCCACCACCCTCGCCCAGGGATCTACAATGCACCGCCTCGGTGTACAAAATGCGCCTGCGGGCGGACCTACGCGATAGCGGTCACGCCATAGCTCGCGCATAGGAGCAGGAAGCTAGGCAGGGGCCGCATCGCGATCGCTGAGCTGTAACAAGTTTGACCCAAAACAAGAACACAAGTTTGGCTCTACTAATATAGCGCGCGGATAAGGCGCGCGCGCCGCGGTGGCGGCGAAATATAATATTATCTCAGAGGAATATAGTGTGAATGCCCGGGAACAGGACCCTCACAGATCACACAAAAACACAACCACGGACGCAAGACGCACAAGCTCAGACAGTCGAGAAAGGGATAGACCGCAACGACAGAAGTCAGCGCTGGGTCCCAGGCATGCCCTCGCCTCCCTCGCCCGATGCTTCTGGCTCCGCCTTCCTCGACTGGGCGTCCAGTGCGGGCGTCGCGACATCGGCCGCATTTCTCGTCGAGCCGACTGCCACGGAGGGCTTCGGCGCTGTCGCCGGAGAACGGGTCAGTGTCGGCGACATTCTCGTTACCGTGCCTCGGGCCTCAGCGCTCGCCGTCTTCAGCCTGGAGGAGGAGATGCGCCAAACGACCACTTCGCTGGCGCAGTCACACGCGCTGGCGTACGCCGCGTGCCGCGTTGCGGCCGCGCCGCGCGGGCGGGAGCCGTGGGTTGCGCTTTGGCCAGCGACTCCCGAGGGGACGTGGGGCGTCGAGGGCGACTCCTGGCGGGCCTTCGACGGCGACGCGTTCCGAGAGCTGCGACGTCTGCACGAGGAGGGCGAGGCCGCAGCTCGGGCTGCCCACGAAAAGCTGCCGCCTGACATCTCCTGGGAGCGCTTCAAGCTGGGCGTCTCGTTCGTGGCTCTAGATGCGGAATACGGCCAGCGCGCGAGAGACGCGTGACCGGTTGATTGGGCGGGACACTCACCGTGTCCACTGTATTGGCCCCCAAATCTTTCCGGTCCCCGGGTGGATCGTGATTCCTCCCGAGGAACGATGGTAGGATCGTGACATCGCGCGCAGCCGATCTGGTCGTGAGCGGCGAGAGGCAGCCTGTGCTGCTGCCGGTGATCGACTTGTGCAACCACCGCAGGGGCGGCGAGCACAACTGCGCAATCGTCTTTGAGGACGACGCACAAACTACCCTTACTTCACCACGACACGCACGCACACCGGTCTACCTCACCTAACCCCGCCTCAGGACGACCACTTCGTGCTGCGATGCGAGCGGCCCATTCAGGTTTGGCGCGCACCGGCTCTTGCACATTGAAAGCCGTGGGGCGCATGCCTGCCGGGGTGATGTGGAGATACGAGGGTTGCCCCCCTTTGCCACACCACCGTGTGCGTATGGAGAATTACCGCACCTTACCTTACATTCAGGCCGGCGAGCCGCTGACCATCTCCTATGGGCCCGTTCGGTTTCTTGATCGTGTTTGACGTCGTCAAACACGACGTCAGACACTAGTGTTGAATGGCCGTAGGTCAAAGGAGAACGCGGAGCTGCTGTACGGGCGCGCCCTTGATCTGCGGGGCCGTGATGTAGAGCTGTGCGCCCACGCGTTGCAACAGTTCATCAGGTACGGTTTTGCGTTGCGGAGCAACCCGTCCGACGCGGCGCCCGCCTATCGTGCCGGTCTCCGCCGAATCCATCCGTCGACCCTGCCATGCACCCACTAGGCGTTGCTGCGCCTCCCTCTCGCGCCGGCGGCGGACCCGACGTTTGGCGTGCAGCGCGCCGCCCTGACCCCTCGCGGCATGCTCGACGAGGAGGCGGACGGCCCCTCTCCTCTCCTCTCCTCTTCTCCTCCCCTCCCCTCCCCTCCCCTCCCCTCCCCTCTCCTCCCCTCTCCTCTCCTCTCCTCTCCTCTCCTCTCGATGCGGACCACACCCCATACGGTGACATAAATCAAGTCTGACGAGACCTGGCATCGCGATGACCAAGTCTAGCGTTGGCGACTCTTGTGCTCTTGACGCCACACTCAGCACAGACATTCCGGCGGCCCCGGTGCTCGTCTGGACGCCACCGTGTCGCTTGAGAGCGCCGCGCTGCAACAGGACTGCTTCTGGCTGCCTCTCGGCTGGAGTTGCGATGGGCCGCGGTGGGCGCCGCTGCTCTTGATGATGCTCCGCCTCGCCGCCGCGAGCAGCACGGCGGAGCTCCTTCCTAGATGCGCAATGCAGATCCCTCGATTCCAGCAAGTACTTCAGAAGCGCACCCGATTGAATCCAAGCTGTATTGCTCACTTGCATTCGTAGCACTCGTACTCCCGCGCTGCTCCGAATACAGTGCCCTCACTTCCCTCTAGGAGCTCATCGCCGCGATGACGGCCGCGGCAGGCGGAGGCGGCGACGAGGAAGGGGAGGAGGCGGAGGCGGACGTGGACATCGACGAGGTGCCGGCGCTTGGTTGGTCGCTGCTTGCCGAGGCGTGCGACGCCGATCTGGCAGGCAGCGCGCCGCAAGGCGCGGATGGAGACGACACTGTGCCCTATTGGCCGCATGGCGCGGCGAGTGTGGCGAGCGCGGCACGGCGCGACCTCGTCCTAGCATACGCAGAGGTTGCGTGGAGGCGGCGCGACGCTGCTTGAAGAGAGAGAAGAGTCGTCCCGCTCCCGGGGGTTGCATCACATGTCCCAATGCCTACCAGTGCAGCCGAGACACGCGAGAGCCGAAAATAAATGAGACTCGACTTGCGGAGGAGGTGATCATCTCTCTGTGCACTCCAGGCCCCAAATGACGTGTGAGTGTTAGAGTTGTTGCAAAAAAATCGCGCAGAAGCCGCAGGCCAAATGTCGACCAAAGATAGAGTCGCGAGCCGATGGGGGTTTCAAACCGCCGGTTTCTTTTTAGCAATACCAAAACAAGTCTAACACGCTCACACGTCATTTGGGGCCTGGAGCCCTGTTCACGCGCGCGCGAGACGTGCAGACAGGGTTGCCAGGTGAGAGCGAATGGCGCGGTTCACGCCTCGCACAACACGAGAGAGAGAGATGCGCTCTGCATGGTGGGACATGTTTTTCGGCTTCTGTGAGTCAAACCACGCAAAAACCAAGCTTGTCAGGGATGGGTATGGGCATGTTTTGCGAGGATGGTGAGCTTTCTGGCCGTCAGATTCTGGCCGTCCGGTGTGAAAGGATTGTTGCTCGGCTGGTTTATCAAGTAAATAGGAGATACTATACAAAGTCAAAGAAAAGGGAAGCCGTAGGTTTGACCGATCGGCGTCTCAACCACGATAAAACAATCGTAAGGGAAAGAGCGGCGCCGGCAATTCCGCATACAAATGGGCGGGTCCGTGCACGGCTTCAAGAGGCCTCGCGACGAGTCGCCCGGTCAGAACAGCGGGCTGCGCGGCGAGTCTCGCTGGCGTGACGAGCCAAGACGGCGTGGCGAGCCGCGATGGCGCGACGAGCCGCGATGGCGCAATGAGCGCCCGCCGCCGCCGCCATGGTTGGCGCCTCAGCCGCCTCCGGGCGGGTCGTCGCCGCTGCCACCGTCGCCGAGGACAGGCGATCCGCCACAGTCGCCCTCACGCCGGCCAAATCCGGCAGAAAGGGACGGGCGCCGTTCTGGCGCTTCGCTCGCTCCGCTCGCGTTGCGCAGCTGGATCTGGCTGGCTACACACCTCGCGGCTTGCACATGAGCAGCGACAGCAGCGACCACAGCAATAGGCAGAAGAAGAAGAAACGGTCCCGGCACAAGCGCGCGGCGACAGAACTACCGCCCGCAGAACCGTCGCCCACACCACAGCCGGCGCCGTGGCGGTCACACAGTTCCAACTCGTCGACGGCGTGAACCGCTACCGTGCTGGACAACAGGAGGTCGACGGCACTATCATGCTACATAGGGCCGTCGGCGGCCACATGTACATGTGCAGCTTTGCCCAGCTGACCGACTACTCGCGCAAGACTTTCAGAATTGACCGGGAGATTCTCTTCATCTTCAAGACCGGGGTGCACACCAGCCGACAGCCGTCCAGCTGGCACTCAGCTCTCACCCCGTCACAGCTCTCAGTAGACATTGTTCGGTAGGAACGCGGTGCGAAAGCGCGACCGAAACAAAGAAACGCGGCGGCTGGCGCTGACCCGTCACCGTCACCGCCGCGATATTGCGCGATATAGCGCGATATAGCGCGATATTAGGCGATCATTCACGATATACAGAAGATTCCCTCTACGCTCTAGAGCAGGGATGCGCTGGGTCCTGGGTGCGCTTCTTAGCTCCCCGGCCCTTGGTTTTGAGGTTACTGACTGCACTCCAAGTGCTCCAAGTGCCAGAGTGCGGCCCCATGCTCCTAGCACCACCGCAGCCTCACGAAGAGCCGTACGCTCCTGCGAGAGCCTGCGGGCATGCACCCCTCCCACCTCCCAGATACACAACAGAGCTCCAAGTCCAACCCGCCCGTGCGCGGCACACACTCTGCCGACTAGCAGGTAGCAGCTGCCATGCAGCAGTTTTGGGTGTGACACGAGGGGAGACACTCGGTGGTCGCGTACGGACGATGCTGCGCGGAGAACACACAGGCCCGCAGGCGCACTGGCGCCGCAGTCACTTCTTTTTTGTTTGTTTCCCTTTGGGCTTGGGCCGCGCCTTGCGCGTTAGCACAAACTCGCCGAGCTTGTGGCCAACCATCGCCGCCGACACCTTGACCCGCTTGTATTCTCTGCCACTGTGTATGAGGAAGGTCCGCCCAACCATGCCGAGCGTGATGAGCGCGCGGCGCTCGCCGACGATCGGCTTGCCGTCATCCGGAGGCAGCGCGGCGGGCATGTTGTACCATGAGCGCACCGGCGGCGGCCGTAGTGCGCGCGCTGCGGCAAATGGCAGCACGTTGCGCGCCAGCCTCGAGAGGGGTGATGGCGTGAGGGCCAATCTGCACGCCACCAGCATTCTCGGCGGCTCAAAAAGATAACGCGAAACCGCCGAGAAGGAAAAAAAGAAAACCAGCAATAGCAGGGCGTGGGGCGGTTGAGCATCCCTCCGGGGGCCCCTCTGCGCCGGGGAGGCGTTGTTGGAGGCTAGGACGCAAGCGTTCGTCGCCCTTTTCAAACTCGGGGCCCACTCCGCTACGCTCCGACCCGAATTTGGATGGAGGGCCTGAAAAGTTTAAGGTGTTGCTGCGCAAAAAGGGTGATATTACTATATATAAATATAAGATATAATCGGCCGTCACCTCGTCACCCCGTCACCCGGGTGGGGGCGCGCGCGCGCGCTCGGATCTCAGAAAATCGGGCCGTCACCCGTCACTCGTCACCCGAAAATTTTTTCGATTCTCTCCTGTTGAGTATATGAGCGACCCAGCTCGAGGGTTGCTCTTGACTCTGGCCTTTTCGGGTCACGTAGCCACACCTCGCCTCCTCGGTGCGAGTGGCTGCCAGTTCGACTCTGGGGAGGATCGAACCATCAACATGGTACCTCCGGTGAGATCTCCCAGGTCGACGGCGGTCTGCGAAGATTTGAGTCCCTTCGTGTGTGAGCTACGAAAAAGATCGAAAATAGTGCCCAAGGTAACCCGGGGGAACTCGCGTCCCGGAACGCCTGCCCTACCTCGAAACACGGCGGTATCGGATATACAGCAGCAACCTCGTGCTGCGTCGTGGGGGCGTGTTGAGTATATGAGCGACCCAGCTCGAGGGTTGCTCTTGACTCTGGCCTTTTCGGGTCACGTAGCCACACCTCGCCTCCTCGGTGCGAGTGGCTGCCAGTTCGACTCTGGGGAGGATCGAACCATCAACATCTCCGTCTACTCGAGTACTCGCTATATGGCTGCAGCCGATCGTACGGCGTGCCACGACGTGCTCCAGACTGTCAGATTTTCTTTGCCCTCTCTGAAGGCGACATGGAGAGCGGCGGAGAGGAGTCTCAGCCGGCGGCCGTGGAGGAGGAGAGCACGACAGCGGCGAGTGCGACTGCTCCTCCGACACTCGTGGCGGGTGCAGCGTCTGCCGGCGCAACCCGTGCGCGCAGCGTCCGGGGTGCTTGGCAGCGGTCAACCACAGCGACAGTGTGAGTGCGGTGACCTCCTCACGGGCGAGCTCCAACTCGACATCCAAGGCCACCGAGTTGGAGCGCATCCGCATGCTTCGGGATGCGTGGGCTGCCAGGCACGGCGCGACGCCGTTCCCAGTCGTGAACGTGCTGCAGGGCAAGTCGATCCAGACCTTCTCCCTCATCATGGGTGGGACAGGCAAGGGCACGTGGGGGGAGGGGTACCCCTCCTTTCGTGGCGTTCTCACCTACTGCAACATGAAGGAGAGCGAGAGCCTCAGCGGCTCGGAGCGGCTGTACAAGTACGTCAACTCGATGGGCAGGGGCGACCTGACCAACATTGTGAAGAAGATGCCTGCGACGGAGTGGTTCTCGAGTATCGACAGCATCCCTGACGCGCACTACCCCTTTTCGAACGGCCTGCTGAACATGCTGACCGGCGAGCTCGTGCCCTACCAGCCGGACATGTTCGTGACGCGGGTGAGCGACCGGGATGCTCCGACGAAGGAGGTGTGGGAGGGCGTCCCTCAGACTCCGGCGTACCGCGAGATCAAGCGCATTCTGCGCCAGATCCTCCCGGAGCGCGCGCTGGAGGAGGAGGTGATGTGGAGGCTCTCCGTGTACCTCTTCGAGAGGAGCAAGGTGAACTTGAAGCACCACCTCTGCGCCTGGGGGCACGCCGACAACGGCAAGACGACGGTGGGCACGCTGATGCGGCACGGTTTCGAGCTGGGTGTGTGGGTGCATGCTCTCGAGCCGAAGCACTTGCAGATTGCCGGGAAGAACCCCGACGCCCCGTGCCCGTGGCTGTGCAACCTGGCCGGCGTGCGCCTAGCGCTCGTGGAGGAGGCGAATGCCGAGAAGGGAGCTCCAAGCGCCTCTTCTCAAGAAGCTGGCGGGCGGCGCGCTCTGCACGGCGCGGTTCTTGAACGAGAACGACGGCGTGCCAACGGTTCCGACGGCGGCGCTCTTCTTCATGATGAACTCCCCAGTGCAGGTCGTTCCGCGCGCAGAGTCGCGGGCCCAGAAGGTCGTCCGCCAGTTTCACCTGCCCTCCTCCTTCATCCACGCCGCGAAGAGGCACGACATTCTGTCTGGCCTGAGGCAGTGCCCAATCGAGATGGAGAAGGACTTGCTCTTTGTTCGCGACGAGGGCGTGCAACAGCTGCAGACGGGGCCCGACTCCCTGGCGTACCGGCACGCCGTGATGTTCTTCGTCACAGAGCACTACAAGAAGTTCAAGGCCCTGCAGTCGCTGACACACACTCTCACCGTGGCCAACAACGGCGGGGGCACTCTCTTTGAGAAGTACAAGGCGCTGGACGAGGAGGAGAAGCGCTCCTTCGACTGGAAGACGGTGACGGGGGGGCTGGCCTCTTCGTTCGAGGAGGCCGACGGGCTCATAGGGCCATGCGACCGGCCTCGCCGCTCCAGGTACGACGAAGGTGTGGAGACAGACTCGCAGATGGACCTCACCGAGCTCATGGACAAACTCTTCTTCATCAGCGGTGACCAGAACGAGTCCCTCTCCTGCCAGGACATGTGGGCGCTTGTGAAGAAGAATGACTGGACGCGAGACCAGTACGCCAACCTGGCGTACGCCGTCTTCACGTCCTTGATGCGCAACTGGGCGGAGGCGTCCGAGGGAAAGCTGAAAAAGGTGAAGACGAAGATCGGCATCGTGTACAGGGGCATCGCACTGAGCATCTCGCGAACAGAGGCGGAGAACATTGGCCTCCCCATCGAAGGCCCGGGTGCGCCGTTTCCGGACCCGCCGCCACCCGATTCGCCACCGCCGGGATCCCCACCGCCGCGTCGCGCTTCTTCCTCGTCCATGGCGCACGAGTCCCCCCCATCGCGGCGTTCGTCCAAGCGGAGCGCCGTCTCGTCCCCGGAGAAGAGTGGGGATGTGTGAACAGGGGGGGTGTGAACAGGGGGGGTGTGCACTGTCTGTGGCGAGAGCTTCGCGAGGCGAGCCGGTCTCGAGTTCCATGCGCTCTCATGTGGGCAGGTCGCAGCGCGCCCGGATGTCTGGAGCTTCACGGAGCTCGCGTGCTCGAGTGGGCAAGGCGGCGCCAAGCGCACTCGCAGGGACTTTGAGTGCTCGCAATTCCACGTGTCCCCGAGCCCACTGGAGCTTGCGGCCACAAACTACCTGCTATTCAGCCCCGACGGCGACGTCATGTCCGCGATGAGAGGGGACGGCGACCGCGAACTCGCTCGGTGTGACTGCCTGGAGGCGACCGCGCGGGCTGCGGATGCTTTCTCCATCGGGGCTGCTTGGATGCAGCACAACGGTACGCTAACGGAAATGTTGATTTGCACGTACCATTCTGTGAGGCGCTGAGTATAGAAGGGGTCAGGAAGGGTGCCCTCTGGTAGGGCTTTTGATGCGGCGGGCGTAACTTAGAGATTTCCAATGCATGTTCAAAGGCGGCGGGCCTTTTCCTCGGTATTGCCGAAGGCGTAGGAGTGGCCAACGGAGGCGGGCGTGCCGCCGCTCGAGGCACTGCCAGCGCCCGTCGAGAAGGTCTTGAGGAGAGGCGTCCAGAGATTGATTTCGTTCACCGCATCAGCACCGGGGTCTAGATTTGGAGCGCTCGCCGAAGAGGAGTACGACAAAATAGCGCCCGTGATTGCCTGCACGCTGCCCGCACTCACGGACCCGAAAGAAAGAGAGGGGAGCTCGCGGGAGAGCCCGACCCAACAAGTGTGTGCGCGGCCAGCGCGGACCCGCGGCGCGCTGTGTGGGGAGGCCATCGGATACCGATGCGATAGCGGCACAGCATGGCTTGGGCGGGTGTTGGGGCTCGACGTGCAGCGCACTTTTGGGCACTCTTTGGGCACCAGGCAGCCGTGGCGAGGGGCTGTCACACCTGTCACACCTGACGCCCGTTGTGGGGCAGCCTCAAAAAGCCGCCGTCGGGGAAAAGCTAACGGAGTAGGGCGCGGCCACGTTGTGCCTCTGTAGTCGGCAGAGCCCCGGAGGGATGCTCAACCGCTCCACGCCACGCCGGGCGTGCGGCGGTCCTACACACCTACTCCCAGCTCCGCTGAGCGGGCGCGTTATTTGTTTGGCTGCACGCGACACTCCTCGACACCAAGCCCCCCGCCGGCACAAACACACACTTGTAACACACGAAAGGCGCGAAACTCGAAGCGCGCGAAGGGAGTTGTTTTTAGCGGACGAGGTCTCCTCGCAGCAGAGGCTAGCAACCTGGAGAGAGGGATAGTATATGGTTGTCACGCTTGCGTGTGCCTCGTTGTCACCGCTCGAGCCACGAGTCCAGCTCAATAAAGTCGCCCGCGTCACGCAGCCGCCGCGTTCCCGTGCCGCTTGCGGGCACGGTGTGCTCACGCAAGCAGTCCTCATCCAGGCGAAGCAGCTTGCGGACAGCATTTTTCAGGCGAGGCTCCTCCTCAAACAAGGCTATCAGGCCTGCGCCGTGTCCGTACTGGTCGCTCGACGTCGCTTGGTGCTGGCCCGCGCTCTTATCGAGTTTGTCATATGTAGCAAGGCGCTTCGGGCAGCCGTGAAGGGCGCACATTCGGTCCCAGTCCGAGCCGATGGACTCCAGTCGCCCGATGAAATCAGGTCTGTGCCAGCTCCTCTCGCCAAGGATGTTGGCGAACATGAGAGCGACGTGTTTGAAGTTCGGGTTCCAGTGGGATCCGTGAGACAGACTCAGGTCGAGAATGTCGCTCATCACCGCCTTTGCGAGCGTCTTGGTGCCCTCGCCGACGAACAGGCTGCAGTCGTACCGGCACTGCCACCCGAGGGGGGGGGGGAACCCGGGTACGGAAATTGGCTGCGGCCACCCAGGATGGGGTGTGGGTAGCGCGCCCTCTTGAGTAGGGGCGTTGCAGCACTGCTTGTATGTGCGCATCGTCGCCTCGCGATAGCCCGAGACAAAGTGCGAGAAAGGATCTCGCACGAAGGAGAATTCAAAAGCCTTTTCCATGTTGTCCACGTTGAACTTCTTGCTTACCGCTGTGCAGTTCTCCATGCTCGCTCGCATGTTGCCGCGGAAAAAATTGTTGCCACCCTTCCAGACGTTGCGGTACGCCATCTTCTCCTCGCACACATATCGCTCATGCACAATCGTGAAAAACCACCTGCCTCCACGGGCCATTGCTTCACCCGGCGCAAGGGGCGGCAGCCCCGCCTCGTAACGCGCATCGGCCACGATCTGATCAGCGAGGTACGCCTGATCGGCATCCGTGCCGTTGTAGAAGAGAGTGCACAAGCTGAGGTTAGCAATGTCGATGCCGGAAAGCGAGGAGTGCATGCTCTCGAAGCCCCAGTGAATGGGCGCGGCAACCGCAAAGACGTGGAAGAGGGTCGCCATGTGTGTCTTTACGGTAAAGGAGCCGGTAGCACTCCTCCCGCCCGAAGAGCGACGGGTCGTCCCTATCCAACGGCGACGTGCACTCAGGAGCTTCCTTGCGACGCGACTCCTGCGTTCTTTTTCCTGCGTTCTTTTTCCTGCGTTCTTTTTCCTGCGTTCTTTTTGAGCTAGACTTCGTTGTATGTGCTCGCCGTCGCATCTGCCGACCCATCCGTGAGGTGGGTGCGGAGGCGTGAGGGGAAATCTTGCCCTGTGGCACAATTCGCAGCGCGGCAAGTCCGGGAACTTCACCGCGTCATATCGGGCGGGAGTGGCGGGGTGTGGCGAGTGTTTAGAGTGCGAAGGTTCCCTCCCCGGCCCCCCGCGGCGCCCCGCGCGTCTTTTTTCCCGATCGCGGTCCGCGATATACCCGCGATATCTCTCCACCCGGCACCGGTGGCAGCGCAGGATGAGGCGGCAGCAGTGGAGGGTTGGGGCGCATTTGAAGGCGCTGGCCCCGACGCGCCATTAACTGGGTCGGGGTGGTCACCCCTCTGGTTTCAGTCAAGCGGGAAGAGTCTGTGCAAGGGGGGCGGATGGGGCTGGCTGCGTCACCTTGGAGCATGAAAGGTTCCTACAGGAAGGCTACTCGAGTACGCAGCACCTTGGCTTGGCCCCCGAGCGGGGAGGCGGTCGACGACGCGCAGCATGGCGGCGAGACCAACGAGAGCACACGGGTCAGAGAGTGCCACTATGGCACACCCTCTCCACACTCCCGAGCTCACTGCCACACACTGGCATCAGCAGCCAGCACACCCGCCCGTGCGAGGCAGCGACCGCGCCCCTGCGGCCTGGCCCTTTGGTGGCGCCTGGGAGCTGAGTGCTGGGTGGAGGCCCTGCGCAGTGCCGCGTGCGCGCGACCTAGGGGCGAGGGTCTTATGCGTTATACGTTAATCTTTCCAAAAAAAGTGTTGGGCTCTGTGGCGTGTGTGGGGGGGGGGGGGGGGAGAGAGATAATTCAGAGATTCAGACACAGCTGTGGCTGACAGCTGCGGCTCAACATACCTGTACCTTAGCTAAATAGAGGACGGTCCATAGTCGGGAAGGCCCTTCAAGGGCCATCCCGAAGTCAGATCACGCACACATGCACACACGCAGCACAGTCTGCTTCACCGCCCTTGCCCAGGTCGCGAGCTATCCCGCTCTGTGAGGCGTGGTTTCTCAGTCCTCGTAGTCCTCACGGGAAGAGATGGTCTCATAGTAGCCGACCGGCAGCAGCCCATTTGATTGGAGCCACCAGATGCTGGCGTACGACAGCGACAGCGCCTTGCGCAGCGCCAGCACACTTGTGCTGCTGAGCAGTGAGCCGCCACGCGCAGTACTGTGAGTTTGAGGCGGCTTCAACGACGGCCTTCCCTGGTACTGTTTCGTGAGTCCAAGAAGGTCGACCAATCGAGCCCAGTCCTCGCCAAACGCCTCCACACGTCCTACGAACGCAATGCGACTTGCGGAAGCCATTGAGCCGTCCCCTTCAAAGAGGTAGCGTGCAAGCGTGGCGCGAGCGTGGCCGAGGTTCATGATCAGCTCGGCCAAACCGCCAGCCGCGTGAGCGGCCGCAACCGCTTCGGCAAACCCGCTGCCATGAAAGCTGGTAGACATGTTCATTTTGAGCGTGTGTTGCATGTAGTTTCTCATGTAATCCCATTCTCTCGCCTCCGCCTGCATCTGGTCACCCCATGCATCAGCCCTCGGTTTGGTTCGCAAGAAGTTCCACGAGGAGATCACCCGCGTGATCGGGTCTCGCACCCAGAGGACCACCTTGAAGGCCATCGTGATCCCTGGATGAACACCCTCTTGAAAGCCACCGATGGTGCACGCGTTGGGGCTCATCGGCGCACTCCACTGACTAAACCAATTCGTCGATCCCTTCTTCCCCGTCCGGGGGGAGCTTTCGCCTGGCTCGAGGCCGTGCAGCTCGACGAGCTGGTTGATCATCCCAGCATCTTGAAACTTACGGAACGCTTTGATTCCCGACAGGCCGCCGGCCTTGTTCACGTGGACGTAGCAGATGTTGATCTCCTCGTTGGGTTGCGCGGGCGGGCGCAGCAGCTGCAAGCGCGGAAGAGGCACCGCTGGGTCGTTTTTCATCCAGCCGCTGATCGGTGGCATAGGGGACTGGGCCTGCTTGACGAGCTTCACCAGTTGCGGCGTCGTAGTGCAGTTGGGACCGAGGCCGTTCAGCATGCACCAGCTCTGTTGCTCCGAGTGCGAGATGCTGGGCGAGATGCCCGTGGTAATGTGCCGACCCCCCTGAGTGGAGGCCGTTTTGGCCATTTGGGGGGGCGTCGCCGCCGCGTCGCTCGGTGGCACGGAGAGAGTGCACTCGTCTGTATAGATGTAGTCCATGTCGTTTGGCTGCTCGAAGGCAACGAGCCCACCGACGCCGACCATTCCAGAGTGCGGGTAGGTCGCGCGGACCGAGTCCCGATACGTGATCGCAACGTCGTTGCCAGCCGTCTGGTTGTAGCACCAGTCCAGCAGCTCTGGACCGGTGAGCATAAGCGGCCTGCCCTTGGGAGGGACGAATCGCTGTCGGACGTTGCGGAGGATCGAGTCGAGCATGCAGCGGGGGAGCGGGTGCGACGGCACGCTCGCGAGGATCATCTGCTTCCGTTCGTCGGCCCCCGAAATGTCACGGCCGATGGTCGCGCCCGCATCACACATGTCGACTACGCTGGCAATCGGCTTGAGCAGCACGAGATCGGTATCCAGGTAGACGCCGCCTTCGGCGGACAGGGCGCAGAAGCGGAAGAGATCGGCGCGAAACGCGGGGGCGAGCAGGCAGCGGTACGCCTGCCCGGCCTCTCGCCCGCAGTGCTTGGTCACGTACTCGAACGCCGACTCGTCGTCGTGATAGTTCACCACAAAGCCATCGAGGTGAACGGCAGCATTCATGGCCACGTTGGATGGGCGCTCCGCGCTGCCGCCAACTGCATGGTAGATACGGGGCACTCTCGTGGACCCCTCAGAGCAGTTGGGTGGCGACGAGAGCGGCAGGTTCAAGTATTCGGCGCAATTGCTGTCGCCGAAGTCTGGGCGGGTGAACGGCGTCTGCACGAGCGCGCACGGCCCCACTTCCGCGGCCGCTCGTTTGGCGGGTGCGGCAACCGCAAAGACGTGGAAGAGGGTCGTCATGCACGCGGAGCCGCCGGGTCTGTAGAGACGGGCCTCCTCGTGCCTCGTGCCCCTTGCTACTAAGTCCTTGCGGCTTGCGTCACGCAGCCCGTGCAGGCTTGACCCCGTTGGGCCACGGTGACTAGGGAAGGGGAAGCAGAGTTCAGCAACGTATTCACGGGCGTCTCAGCAATTGGCCGGTCGACAAATTTTACCGCCGACGGTCAAATATTGGAAGTTCGTTCTTTGCTCGCCAAAAACGGCGAAGCGAGTCCGTCCGTCCGGGCGTGGCGTCGTGTCGGGGCGTGCCCCTCCTTAGCACCGCAGAGGGGGGGTTGTGTGAGTCCAAGCATTGCCACCACGGCTAGGCATCCTGATCCTCGTACGCCTGAAGACTTCTCCGACCGACGGTTCGCCGCCCTATTTCGCAACTTGAATTGTCGCTCGATTCTCTGACGCAAGCTTTGTATATATCTATTTTTGTAGTTTGGTTTGTAGTTACCGGAACCGCTCTATCTTACTTAGCATTCAGGAGGGAAGCGGACATTTTTACGACAGAGCAAATCGATGTCTCTATGAACGAGACCATGTGAGGCCGAGATGATGATGAAACACTGTATCACTGCAGAAGGATGTGCTGAAGCTGACTGCTCAGTCAGCTGTGCTAGTGCCACACACCCCAGGCACGTGGCGCTCTGGGGGCGGGCGAACTCTCGCCGAGGCGGGCGAGGGTACGATAGCCGTGCGCGGCGCGTGCGACAGCGACTAAGGCCCGCGAGGCATTCGCTCTCTATCTATTCCGGGGGGGGATGCGCACATTGTACGGTCCATGTGTCAGCTGCAGGGGACAACCCTGCGCCCAGTGACGCGCGGCGAGCTGGCGGCCGCTGGGCGGCGAACGCCCGCGCATGGGTGGGGCATGCGGCTCTGGCGACCGGAGCCGCGTTCGCCCTCGCTAGGCCGCCGCCTCCTCAGTGGCCGGCGGCGAGGCGCCCCTCCTCGACCAGCAGCTGCTGCCCGATGGCGCACGTGACTGCCGCGATGTTGAAGACGTGCATCCCGCCTTTGGTGGTGCCGCGCAGGTAGGCGCCCTTCCTCGGCATCGCCGCACCGTCAACGGGGAACTCGTCGTACTTCTTCAGCTCGACGCAGCGCTCCGCCGAGTAGTGCCCGTCGAGCATCGCGCGCACGTCGCGCGCCTTGAGGTGGTCGGCGCTGCGGCGGGTCGAGTCGGCGTACTCGTCGAGGATCTCGGGCAGCTTCTTGAGGTCCACGAACTTGGGGTTGCACTTGGTCAGGATCTCGCGGTCGTCGACGACCGCCCCCTGCAGCGTGTCCACCAGCTCGGCGAGGCAGTCCCAGTCCTCGGCGCCCTCGAGGAAGCAGCACCGCTGGCGGAGCTTGCCGCCGAGCCTGCCCGAGGCGCGGCTGCCGTCGGCCTGGACGATCTCGTTGACGACGCCGCGGGAGAGCAGCCCGGCCAGCGTGGCGACGCACCGCGCCAGCTGGGCGGGCGCGCGGACCGCGC
>NW_005196021.1:1133672-1151934 GCF_000372725.1 Emiliania huxleyi CCMP1516 | reverse complement strand
CATAAAGGGGGTTGGGGGGGGGGATGCGTAATACGTATGCGTAATACGTGGAGCGTAAGCCCTCTCCGACACCTTGGGCGTGCGAATGCGTAATACGTATGCGTAATACGTGAGGCGTAACCCCCGTCGGCCGCCACTTCTCACTCGAATCCGGAATGCGTGTGCGTAGTACGTGGTGCGGAGGCCCTCTCCGACACCTTGGGCGTGCGAATGCGTAAAACGTATGCGTAATACGTGAGGCGTAACCCCCGTCAGCCACCACTTCTCACTCGAATCCGGAATGCGTGTGCGTAGTACGTGGTGCGGAGGCCCTCTCCGACACCTTGGGCGTGCGAATGCGTAAAATGTATGCATAATACGTGAGGCGTAACCCCCGTCAGCCACCACTTCTCACTCGAATCCGGAATGCGTGTGCGTAGTACGTGGTGCGTAGGCCCTCTCCGACACCTTGGGCGTGCGAATGCGTAAAACGTATGCGTAATACGTGAGGCGTAACCCCCGTCGGCCACCACTTCTCACTCGAATCCGGAATGCGTGTGCGTAGTACGTGGTGCGTAGGCCCTCTCCGACACCTTGGGCGTGCAAATGCATCAAGCGTATGCGTAATGCGTGAGGCGTAACCCCCGCCGGCCGCCACTTCTCACTCGAATCCGGAATGCGTGTGCGTAGTACGTGGTGCGTAGGCCCTCTCCGACACCTTGGGCGTGCGAATGCGTAAAACGTATGCGTAATACGTGAGGCGTAACCCCCGTCGCGCGTCGGCCACCACTTCTCACTCGAATCCGGAATGCGTGTGCGTAGTACGTGGGGCGTAGCGCGCCTTGAGAGGCACACCCCGATCGGCCGAAGGTGGATGCAGAAGACAGATTCGTAATACGCAAGACATTTGTAGCTCCCTCAGGCGCCACTTGGCTCGGGCACGACACCGAAATACGCGACGTCTGGCCGACGCACTATGGATCGCGGGCGCGTATTTACATAACATGGCCGATCTGTGCATTCTGGGCGACTACATATGCGTAGCAGTACAGACCACCTCCCGTCGGGGGGGTGTTGCCGGCGCTGGTAGATGATCTCTCGGAGAAGAGCTGGAGGGACCTTGGCGCCGGGGTCACGAGGAACTTGCAAGTCGTGGCCGAGGCGGCGACGGGCGCGGTGCAGAGGTGGATCCAGCTCAATGATGAGGCTACGGCGCGCATAATGAAGAGAGAGGAACACATCGAGTGGCTGAGGAAGCTCTTCACTGGGTGGAAAGAGGCTCGGCCGGCCTTGAGGGAGTCGCAGAGGAGGGATAACGCAGGCAACGCAGGGACGGGCCAACAGCCAGTGGGACGAACGAGGGCCGCGACGGCGGCTCAAGCGGGAGGGAGCGGAGACGGTGGGCAGAGAGCGAAGTGGGTGAGACTGATGATGCTCCTTCGACTTAGGGAGCGGTTCAGATGCTGGGCGGGCTTCAGGCTGGTGCTCACGCGAAAAGGAATCGACGCGATGTGCAAAGCATACAAGAAGGGGAGAAGGAAGAGGAGAGACGCCGGTGAACTATCTCAGCCGGCCCCGGCCGGGACGGGGCCTACAGAGAGCCACCCCCCCGGACGCAAGCTCTGTGTGGCTCCTGGGGCGTCCGCCGGGATCCCCCTATATTGCTGCCACACTCCCGCGAGTGTTGGGCCGTGCCCGCAGGCCGCCTTGGCGTGCCTCTTCGAGGCTGCTGAGTGCCTCCTTGCTGCCGAGCGCCCACCCACCCCGCCGCCACCGCCGCTGCGCGTAAGCTTGGGCTTGGCGAGGGACGAGTGGGATGGTCACGAGCCCTTCAACGAGGACGTGCATGCATGCGTACACGGCGCGTGAGGATGCGTACGAGTACATCGACAGCGACGAGCGGGAGGAGCGGCGGGGTGATAGAATCTTGGCCCGTCGTTGGGCAGCATACGCGTACCCTTAGTTAGCAGCGGCTCTGATGAGTAGGAAATGATCCTCAAGAAATAGTCCATTGTACCCATGCGGAGCCTTTTGACCGCGCAAGATAAAAGGGTGGCTAAGGGCTCTGCCCGCAAGGCGCCCGCGTCGCAGACGCGGTACCATTGACAAATCTGCGATATACCCCCACACGAGCAAATAGCAAAATCCGAATACCGTGCACGAATCCGGCGATGTGGGACCCAAGCCTTCAGCTGGTGCCAAGACGTAAAGTTGAAAGCAGAACGTCCGCCAAATCCGTGCTTTCGGAGCAACTGAGGGAAAGCTCCTGATCGAGCCCAGCGTGCCCGCGGCCGCCTCCCGCGCAGCACCGCCGCTGCGGAATCGGATCGAGCCCATGGAGGAGGAGGGCGCAGTCGGCCAGCGCAGCAGGCGGAGTCCCTCCCCGCGCCGGAGCCCCCCTGCAGTCGAGGGAGTCCTCGTTGGCGATGAAGGTGGCGACATCGAATCGCGGTCGACACACGTCACGGGAGGAATGGGCGATGAGCGGGAACGATGCGCGCTACGACGCCGACTCCGCCGTGCTCGTGGCCGCAGAAAGCCGCGCTCCAGGAGCACGCCAAGATGCAATGGCTCGCTTGCTTCGATTCAGCTCTCTCGGCAGCAGAAGTGGGGCTGGAGCGGGTGGGGGTGGATGCCGATTGAGGGGGAGCGTCTCCAGCTGCGCCCTGTGGCAGCTGCGCCCTGTGGCAGCTAGTCGAGGGACTTGGTAGTTGTGACCCCCCTGAGTGAGGACAGGAGAGAGAGAGCGTTTTGTGGTGTTGGTGTACGCAATAACGGGACAGGGTGGTTGTTCTCTCTATCTCCTCTTCTAGCTCTTAGCATGAGCTGCGCCCGGTGTCCGACCCCTTTTGCGCAGCAACACCTTAAACTTTTAGGCCCTCCAAATTCGGGTCGGAGCGTAGCGGAGTGGGCCCCGAGTTTGAAAAGGGCGACGGACGCTTGCGTCCTAGCCTCCAACAACGCCTCCCCGGCGCAGAGGGGCCCCCGGAGGGAGATGCACAACCGCTCCACGCCACGCCGCTTGCGGCGGTCCTCTTCCCAGCTCCGCTGAGGGCCCGTGCGTTATATTTGACGAGAGCAAAAGAATTTAAACAAAACAACTCTGTCTCACAGCAAAAGAAGGCGAGCTCTTTCGTTCCAGGAGGCGGCGACACCCCGCGTCCGTATTCCTGGTTTTCGCCCGCCGCCCCACCGAGCGCCGAGATCGATGGACAAGACTGAGACTGACACGGCAGCATCCATTCTCCTGAAGCTTTCTGCCTTGCCCCAGGCAAGGCGCCCTGTGCCATGCAGTGATGACCAGGATGCATGTGACGACAATTATCTGGACCGTATCCTTGCACTAGGGGGGAATGGGCGGTCGGCGTCGGGGTAGATAGAAGAGGCAGGGCGTACGGGGTAGTCGTCACACCCTCCTGCCTCACAAGGGCGGGGCTGTCCCGGAAAGTGAGAAACGCCGGGCAGCGTGACGCACAACTTTACCCTCCCACCCATACGTGTTTGCGGCTCCTCCTTCGTTCGCTGTCCGATCTCCTCATCTCTTTCCCACCTAGGCGGGGCGGGGGCGGGGGGGCGGCGGGCGCGGGTGCGGGGTGCGGTGCGGTGCGTGCAATCGTGTGTTTGGCGTCATGTGTGTGGTGTGCCTTCCCTTGTTCCTACTACGAGAGGGCCCGGCTCGAAAATCTTTTCATGCCAACCCGGAGAAGGTCAGTGCGAAGGGCAACAAGTCACTCGCATGGACGACACGTCGTCACATCGCCCGCTGGGCGCGCAGATCGGCAAGCTCTCGTGCGGCACGCAGCGCTGGATGAGCACGCCCTCCTCGGCGTCGGCGTCGTGGGCGAGCGCAAGCAGCGCCGCAACCAGTGCTGGCGCCGACGCGTGGAAGCAGGCCTCGTCGTTCTTCGTGCGCAAGTCGGACGAGCGACTGCCGCTGCTGGCCGACCTGGAGGCGGGCTCCCTCGGCTCCGTCGCAATGCGAGTAATGGGGCGAGGCGGGATGGGCCCGCCCGCATCGCGGCTGCAGTATTGGTGCCGCTGCTGGTGCCTGCCTGCCCTCTCATATCGGCAGCGCATCGTCGGTGCGGCCTTTTGCTTCGTATCGGGCCTGCTGCTCCTCGGCTCCTCGCTCCTCTCGCTCACCTCGCTGCTCCTCGGTAGCCCGGGCCCGTTTGCAGTGAAATACACACTGGGGAACCTGCTCTCGATTTGCGCGATCGGCTTCCTTGTCGGATGGGGCAATATGTGCCGCTTGATGTGCTCGAGGGAGAGGCGGGTCGCGTCGCTCATCTACCTCCTCTCGCTGTGCGGCACGCTGCTCGCCGTGCTGCGGCTGCAGTCACAGCTACTAGTCACGTTTGCTGTGCTCGTCCAGTTCGCCGAACTTAGATGCTGTGGGCTCAGATGCGTGTTAGTCGCTTGGGGGCCGCCACGCAGCCGCCTGCGTACGCCGTACTCTGGCAACACGCGCCTTCCGCCCTCACCGCCCCGCCCCGCGTTCCTCAACGCGCACAGGCTCGGGGCGCTCGCTTGGAGCGGCGCCTCGTATTTACCCTTTGGCCAGCGCACGCTCCGCCTCTGCTTCAAGTCGGTCCGAGCCCCCCACCCTCAGCCCCACTCCCAGCCCCACGGCCTCCCCACCCCTCCCTTCTCCTTCGCCCCTCCCGCCCACTCTCCTCCCGCGCTCCCTCCTCTCCCTCCCCTCTGCTCGCAGGGCTTCCGCCTGCTGCCGTTCTGAGCACGTGAAAACTCCTGTGGCGGAGGGCCAAAGGCATGCCGCATACGAGCGTGTGGAATGTGCGCCTGTCTTTCCGAGCGTATCATCTCTCCTCTCTGACCTTCCTTTCTTTTGACCAGCTACGGGGGCTATCGGTAGATTGCGCACCCTCTTCCTCGACCGTGGGGGGGGTGCGCGGTCGCAGGGCCATAACACGGGTCTCCGAGGGCGTACGGCAGCACTCCGGGTTTCCCTCAGCGGCGGAATTTTTCCCTCGCGCTTCCTTGGGCCCCCCTAGCAGCAGACCGCACCCCCTCTACTCGGAGCTAAAGAATACTCTCCTAGTGATTTGGACGGACGGATACACCCCCCCTTTATGCCTGACCCGAGGGCGTACTCTCTAGACACAGCACAAGACTCCACACGTGGGGCAGCCGACGCGGGCCGTTGAACACTAAATTAGATGTGCGAAAACTCGACACACAAACATACGCCCGGCGCGCGTCCCCTGCACCACTTTGAACGCCAGCTTGCCATTTGGCGTGCCCAACCCGTATTCATACTCGCGCCCGCCCTGACGTCCGTGGCCCTTGCGAGCGAGAGCTACATCGTCGAGGCCTCCCCCTTGCCCTCGCCGCCTCCACCGTCAGCCTCGCGGCCACCGCCTGCCGTCTCCCCCTACCCACGGCCGCCCTCTGCCTCACCCTCACGTCCGCCAACATGGCCTACCGTCTCCCCCTACCCGCGGCCGCCCTCGGCCTCCCCCATCCCGCCGCCACCCTCACGTCCGCCAATTTGGCCCAACGTGTCTCCGTCACCGCCGCCACCGCCATCTGCACCGCTGCCCTCCCCTCCTCCACCATCCACCTCGCCTTCCCCTCCGCCGCCTTCCGCCTCGCCCTCCCCACCGCCAGCGCCTCCGCCGTCCCCGCCGCCACCCTCACGCCCGCCGATCTGGCCCAACGTCTCTCCGTCACCGCCGCCACCGCCATCGGCGCCGCCACCACCTCCTTCACCCTCGCCGCCGCCCGCGGCGCCGCTACCACCTCCACCGCCTTTGCCACCGCCCTCTCCATCACCGCCCCCGCGCTTGCCGCCGCCCACCTCGCCGCCCACCTCGCCGCCCACTTCGCCGCCACGCGGTCCCCCACCCTGGTCTCCGCCTCCCCGAGTGCCGCCTCCGTCATCGCCACCGCCGCCAGCTCCGCCTCCCCCCTCGCCACCGCCTCCGTCGGGATTGCCACCTCTATCTCCGTTGTCCCCGGCTGCGCCGCCGCCATCGCCACCGCCGCCCTTCGCGCCACCTTCTCTGCCACCCTCTATACCACCGCCCTCAGCCCCGCCCGTAGCGCCTCCACCAGCAGTACCTTTCTTAATAGTTCTGGGAGCAAACGATTCCATAGCGTACTGGTCGTGAAGAGGCGCGATGGAAATCGTGGGACGCGAGCTGAGCGGCGGCCGGGTGTCAAAGGTCGCGCGCACAGAGGCATCCCCCCCAGGGCGCAGGGCCGCCGGACGGGTCGCGGTCGGTCGGTCCCGGCGCTGTTCACACCCCATGGGACATCCTCAAAGGAGGGGGCGGCATGGCCATCTCCCCCTCCTCCAGCCCGCAATCGGCCCGCGGCGCGTGCAAGCCGCAGGGCCCCCACTCCGCGCAGAAAACTCGGGACTTTAGCTACCGGTACGGCCTTCGTATTGCAAATAAAAGACGTGGAGCTCCTCGCCTCTCCAACGCCGCCGCAATCTCCATCGCCAGCCATGCTCTCGTTCGCCGCCGCGCTCTCTTCTTTGGCGCCACCGCCGCCGCCGCGGCTGCCTCTGGAGGGCGGGACGCCCAGCTGCCAAAGCCTCGACTTGCCGCCCAAGTCGAAGGCAGTGTTCTCCGTGTTTGGAGGGTCAAACACGCAGGGTGCGAACGCCGTCTCGCTAAACGCCCGCGGCGGTACGAATTACGGCCGCGCCAACCCGTCGTTTGCGAGGCTGCTAGCCGACAGGCTGCGAGACACGCATATTGCAAAGTGGAACGCTGACGGCGGCTCTGGCCCGCTTCTGGCCGGCACGTGCGCCAGCCTATTCATTCCTCCGGACACGCGGCTGGGAACGATCGAGTACCTGCCCAATTTGGGGTACATACATGAGGATCAGGCTGAAGTGGGCTCAATCAAAGCTATGCTGCACATGCTGCACGCGCGCGGCGCGTTCGCCTTTGTCGTCAACATTGTCAGTGGCCGCAAGCGCTTCGAGAATGAGGCACGAGGTTCAAGACAGGCGTCGCAGTGTATCAGGCTGAACTTTAGCGAGAACGTGGTCGGCTGCACAGGCCGAGATCGGCTCTTTGCCTTCCGCGACAAACTTGCCCTTGCAGCCAACGCCACGGGCGCCCACGTCGTCACCATCGATGCGGACGAGGTGCCACATCTTTTCGGCGCTGACTCCTTTCACCTGAACGCTGAGGGCCACCGGACTGTCTTCAACTCGATTTGGCGAATCTACCGCTCGCTCCCGTGCATGGCTCGTCACGATCGTGCCGCACGCACCCAAATAAGCGAGGAAGCCGGCGTATCGTGCGCGCTCGGCGACGAGCTCGCGCCGCTGGTGGGCGAGGCCGCTGGCTTTGAACGCACCGATCTGCAGCCCGGAAGGGTCGAAAAGGTCGGGTGGGCGGCCAGGCAGCCCAACGCCTCGCTTAAGTTTTGCATCCGGCTGCCGCGCAAGGAGAAGGAGGCGCACGAAGCGGAGCTGAAGAACCGCATCTTTCTGAATTCCAAAGATGCAATGAAGATACCGCTGACGGCAGGCTTCCCTTACCGCATTTCGGTCGGCCTGCAGGCGAGTCATCCCCGCAACCACCCACTGTTTGGCGTTGCCCAAGTCGACTGCACAGGGTCATGCAACTGCATGTGCGCCGACGCGCCGAGGTCTAAGCCGGGCTGCCGGTTCGACACGCTCTCAAACACGTCAGCGGTGACCATCACGACGTACCTCAACCTGAAAGTGTCAGAGGCGGACCCTGCTGTGCCAGCGCTCGCCGCACAGGCAGGGTGCCCCGCAGACGCGTGCGTCTTGCAGGTCAGGAATGCAGCCGACAACCTGAGCGCAGCCAGTGATGGTCACGGCGAGCGCTCAAAGGTGGTCGTCCGCGCGCTCATCGTTGGCCTGAGCGATTTTCGCACGCTGCACATGATGGGCTTGCGCAACGCCGCGATGAACAATGCGCGGCGAGAATAGGAGGCCTGTGAGGCTGAGAGGGCGCTCTCTATGCGTATGTGATGAAGATAATCTCTTCTGTTGCACAACATTCTCTTCTCTGTCTGTTGTGAGAGACGGTAGACGTAGTATTACAGTCCGGAATTCTCTCACTTTGGGACACGGGTGGTGGGGGTCCCGGGTGGTGGTTGGGAGCTTGGCTGTTGATGTCCCCGCAAAGTGAGAATTCCGACTGTAAATAGCAAGCTCAAAGAGAGCGTTTGCGCGTATCGCTTCGTTCTTGTTCCGACGGCTCTCGAGTCTCATAGATAGATAGATGGGGCGCATGGCGGTGACCGGTCACCGGTGTGCAGTGATGGCGCCAATTACTGGTAAAAGAGTGGTATTTACCACTTATGGACTTATTTGATTCTCCTGGGGAGTGGTATGGTATGAGCAGAGTCCAGAGAGTGGTATGGTAAATTACGAAACTCCGTGGAATCAATTTTTCGGGCTCTGAGCCGAGTCTGAGGCTGGTTTGCGGCCAAATTCAGCCAAATTGGCAAAATTGGCAAAATACCGGGTATTTTGCGGGTATACCTGGGAAAATCCGGGTATACCTGGAAAATACCCGGTATTTTGCCGATTTCTCAGATTTTTGTCAGATTTTGCCTCAGAAGTCGGTGGTAAATCTTACCACCGTTTGAGATTGTTTTGGCCGTAGAGAGTGTTTGATTGTTCTGGGGGGCTATACCAGTAAATATGGCCATCACTGGACACTGCCGGTGTGGACCGATCGAGCGATCGTGGGGATCGAGGTAGGTGGGTCTGGGGGGCTGGGGGGCCGCGCGCCTGCCCCGAAACTAGGTAGGTAGGTAGGTGTTACCTCACACGGTCTATTGCAGAGACAAGGAGGGCCCACAGCACACACACCAAGAGTACATGTGCTGCACTGGACATCAGAGGGCCAAGGGTTGGATCAAGCAGGAGCACCAGTGGGAAGGGACTCGAGGTGACGCGCGAGCAGAGACCTACGCCTCCACGCGCTCCACACCGCCGCGCCGATCTTCGCGCGGGCGGCGCGCATGCGCACCCAGGCCGCTCGCGCGCCGTCGCGCAGAGTCGCGCGTTGCTGACGCAAGAGGCCCCGTGGGCGAGCTGCTCACTTGATCACAGGAGCAGCTGCAGGTGCCGCAGCCTTGTGCTGCCGGAAGTTCTCGAGCCGGCGCGCGCGCGGCTGGCCTTGCCGCCGCGCGCACGCCGCTTTGGCGCCGCGGGAGCGATCTTGTTGCTCACCGTCAGCACGCCGCACACCTCCTCAGAGGCCTTGCCCACCTCTCCAGATGTTGCGAGGACGCCACCCGGCATGGCCGGTCCTGTCGTGGCGTGGAGCCTTGATGACGCTGCGACCGCGTGCAAGCACGAGCCCAGGATCGTGCGTGAGCACGCTCGCAAGGCGGGAGCGGCCGCACACTGCTCGGTACCCCCCCTGCACACCTAAGCCCATGGCCGACCCCCCCTCCCCCCCCCCACCCAGCAGCAGAGCTCTGCTGCTGGGGGGGTCCGGACCCCCCCCCACGGACCGTTTTATTTACTTACCCGAATGGTTGGGTAGTAGGGGTAGAGGGTTGCCCAAAACTTAGACCTGCTCGCAGGCGAGCGCTGAACTAAGCCCCCGGAAGGAGACGGGCTCAAACTTAGACGCTGGTGATCGGACTCGCGAACTTAGACGACACGAGGCGGCCAGTTCCGGGTCTCTGCAGCCCCCGCACAGCCACGGAGCCCAGCCAGGCCGCCCGGTCCGGCCCGCGGTCTGCTAAAAAAAAGTGGAAACCCTGGATAAATTTTGCACGACCCCATGGGTCAAATAGGTAGCGCCGTCGCCAGGACTTGCCGCGCACGCCCTCCTCTCAGCCTCCGTGCGCAAGTGGCGACACGCACGCGCCACTTGTACACAACGGCTGCCCGCCGCACAGCCGCACAGAGGCGAAGAAAATTTCGGAGGCTGCAACCCTAAATGATCACGGGGCGGGTTGTTGCACGAGTATATGGGCCACGATGTCTCAAATATGAGGGGTTTTGACTCCTACCGGCTCCTGACGCTATCCCTGGCAGCTCTGATGACCAGGATCAGTAGTGTTGTGATGGAGGGTGCCCATACTAGCGCAGGAGCTGCCACACTCGCCCGGACCGTCCCCTTATGGGGCCGGTTCCGCAGCCCGCGAGAGCCGACAGCGGGGCCGTGCCGCGGGTGCCTACTGCCGAGTGCCACAAACACTGCGCCGTCCCGCCATCACCTACAGGCTGTCTTGTGTGATGGTTGGGATATCCAAACGCCACCATCTTGGCTCTTGCGACCTCAAACCCGCGAGCTGTATGGGTGGTCCTGACGTCGACAGACGCCCGATGACCACGGTGAAGCTGAGATGGAACGAGTCGACAAGTCTCGTCTGAGCCCGTGGCGGTCGCCGGCTGAGTCGCCGTGCACGGGCCGGTACCTCAGGCGTCACCTCCGCAGCCTCAGTTCTCAAACTCCACCACCTCCGCCAGGACGCCGTCGGTGGCACGTTCGGCGGCGTACTTTCTGCAGCTCCATCTCGAGTACGGCGTCGAGTCTACTCACTCCTGTTGGATCTGTGCACTCCCTGGGACCCAGGGAGTGCACAGATCCAGCAAGCGGTGCGTCCCGGCAGCGCGCGCAGGCTGCGGAGCTGCAACAAACTCGAGACACGCTTTTTGGGGACGCGTTTTGGCCCATACTTGCAACCCGGACACGGCCGACTTAGCCCGCATAAGAGCGGCTCGAGCCGATCTTAGACCGCGGAAGCACCCCAGCGTGACCGGTCACACTTAGACCTGTTAAGCCTCGAGGCTCAGAACTTAGCTAGCCTACTACCCAACCAGTCTTACACCTTACCCGCCTCAGCTCTGCCTCTCTCTCGTTCCCGCACAACCGCGCGCACGGCGCAGTCACAGTATAGAGTGCTTCTCCGGGTGAATCCGACGCGTGGTCCGTGGAGATAGAGCCGAAGACTCGATAGTCGAGCGCGTCGGAGAGGTGTTTCGTAAAGTTCTTCTCGTAGTTCTACTGTAGTGCGGTAGTGGCATCCCGCCTACCTCAGCCAAACTCGTCGCCGACGAGGCCGACGTGCGTCATCCTCTCTCCTCGCGCGTTGTGCGCCACGTCGAAGCGAATCGGGCCTACCGGCGGCGCCACCCTGCAGTGAGAGAGAGAGAGGCTTCGGCTCCCCAACCGTGCCTGCGCGGCGCCGCGCGCCGAAGCGGAGCCCGTAGCCAACCGACGCCCCGCTGGCAAGCGGCTGGGAGGACGAGGGCTTCCGGCCAGCGAGGGCCTCGTCGCGCGCCCCCGCATCGGCAAAGAGTACGAACGAGACGGGCGGCGGCGGGCCACCCGGCACGCGGGCGGGTAGCGGGAGGACGAGCGAGACCGACCCGCTCAGCGTGGCGAGGCCGGCGCCCAGCTCGCCAGACTCGTACCCGCGCACGCTGCCTACGTCATGAAAACACCGAGGTCAGGGAGGGGATACGGTATAGAGTCTTCAGAGCACCGCGTGAGTACAAAGCGAATGTAACGAATACAGCGGAATACGGCGGACACCGTGTGCACTCGAGTGCTAGTCGGAATACAAGATGACGTAGTCAGCCTCTAGGGCACGAGATATGGGGAGATATGGGGAGAGATTCAGCCTCTAGGGCACGGAGCCGTCCCCGCCGAGCCGCTCTGCCTCGTATGCTGGGGCGCCGCCACTCGCCAGCTTGCCGCGCGCCGTGGCGGACACACGGCCCGTGCGCGCCATGCGGCGGGCAAAGCTCGCCGCCGCCGCAGCTGCGCTGCCCAAGGCGGGGGCCTCTCTTGGCGGCGTCTCCGCCATCTCGCCGGGACGCGCCGCCATCACCACCGGCGGCCTCGCCGGCAATCGAGCCACCGGGGCGGCGGGGGGCGGCGACGGCGGCGAGGGCGGCGCGGGCGGGAGCAGCGGCGAGGAGAGGGAGGCCCGGCCCGACAGCCGCCAAAAGTCGGGGCACGGGTCGGCGAGCGGCAGAGCACGCGCGAGACGAAGCTCGCCGCCCGCGCTCACCCGCTCCCGCAGCCGTGCGAAGACGCCGCCCGCGCCGCCGCGCGCCACGGCGCCGCCGCGCTGCCGGAGCTCCGCCTCCGCCACAGCCTCGGGAGGCCGCAGCGCGCCGGCGGTGGCGCGCGCCTCGAGGAGCACAGGCAACTCGTCGCCCCGCCCGCCGCCCCGCCCTTCCCCCCCGCCGCTGCCGCCGCCGCCGCCGCCGCCGCCGCTCGCGGGCACGTGCTCGGCAGACAGCTGCCCGCCGACGAGCAGACCCGCCGCCCGCGGCGCCACCGCCGAGAGTAGGCACGAACCGCCCGCGCGCGCCTCGCGCGGCGCGTCCGCCGCCGCCTCGCCGCCCGGCAGCGGCCGCCAGAAGCCGCGCACGTCGCTAGCGAGGTGCGTCCCTCCGGCCGAGGCAGCAGAGAGGGCCCTGCTCTTTGGACGCAGCACGAGCGCACTCGGGTCACGCAGCCGCGCCGACACCTCGGTTGCGTTGGCGCGCGCGACGCGCGCAGACAGCTGCTGGTTGGCCCCGCGCCAGTTGCGGTCCTCGAGCGACACCTCGCCGGTGATTGAGCCGCGCGAGAGGGAGACCGAGGGCTCGAGCGCGCGGAAGCGCGCCGGCCGACCCTTGCGCGCGCCCTGCTCCACCACCTGCAGCCGCACCTGCAGCGAGCCGTCGCCGCCTTCGGCCGTCTCTGCGCCGCCGATCCGCGGGGCGTCGACAGAGGCGAAGAGGGGGGAGGAGCGGAGGCGCTGCCAGCCAGCCTCGTCGAGGCGCCACGGCTCGCCCGGCCGCAAGCCCAGCATCCGCGCCACCGCCTCCTCCTTGGTCGTCCCTCCGCACCGCACCGCCTCGCCTCGTGCCGCGAGCGTCTCCAGCAAGGAGATCGCCGGCAGACCGCACGCCCGCCGCCGCTGCACGAGCTGCGCCTCTGCGCGCAAGAGGGCGGCGGGGCGAGCGGCGCCCGAGGCGCGCGCGCGCGCGAGCGCCGCCTCGAGCCTCGCCGCCGCCGCCGCGTCGCGGAAACGCCCCTTCAGCACCGGAGGCTCGCGCGGCACCGCGGCCAAGGCGAGCGCGGTCTCTGCGAGCCAGCGGCGGGTGGCGGGCGGAGCGGGGGGGCGAGCGGCGACGGCGTCGGCGTCGACGGCCGGTGCGACGGGCGCGAAGAACTCGATCTTGACGGGCCGCCGCGCCACCTCCGGCTCCGAGGCGAGCAGGACAAGGTGGCTGCTGTCGCCCGGTTGCGAGACGCGCTTACCGACGCGCGCAAAGAGGTAGCCGCTGCGGCGGTACCAGCGCTCGAGCCGGTCGGAAAGCGCGCCCACCGCCGGGTCCGACGCTGGCCGGCCCAGCACGCCTGACTCGCGGACGGCCTGAGCGAGCACCGGCTGCGGGATGAGCTTCGAGCGGGCGAGCGAGACTCGGCGGATGCCGTCGGCGGCGGGCGGGGCGGCGTCGTCGACGTATCGCCGGCCAGCCGGGCGCTTGGGCCGGCCGGGCAGGCCGGCGGGCGTGGACAGCAGAAGGACGAGCATGTGCGAGTTGCGTCGAAGATGAGCACGCGACGTACGGTGTCGTGCGTGAGAGTGTCGGCAGCCTTCACGTTGTCGTGCTGACGCTCACGCCGCCCCCCCCGGCGTGCTGCCCGTAGGCGCAGCTCTACTCTCTCAGGCTCGACCCTTCCCGGTCAAGTCAAGAAGCCCGTTAGTCTCCTCTGCTGCGGCGGGCGGGCGCGAAAAAAAGCTGTCTTTTCGGCCCTCGAGACGGCGGCAGCCTCCCAAGCTGACGCCATCATGCTGCGCTTCGCGAGCAATCGCGTCGCTGGCTTTTTGTGGCTTGGACGGCTTTTTTGGATTCTCCCGCCCTCCAACCCCTCTTGGGTTTGCCGCAGGGCAGTGTTTTGTTCTCTTCGTCTTTTGTTTTCCTCTGGGGCGGCCGGGTCCCCATTTGCTCGCTCGCCCCGCATCACGCACCTTATCAGGCACCTTTGCTCGCGCCGCCTCGCCGCGCCGCGCGAGAATGCTCGCAGCTACCGACCCGATCTGCTGACCGGCGCCGGCATCTGGCTCGTACGATCTGCGCCCTCCACCGGAATTCGTATGCAGCATAGGCACCGGGTCTGGCAGCACCGGCTCAACGCCGCGCCCCGCGGTCGGTGCAAGCAGGGAATGTTCCCGCTGCTGCTCTGCTGCTTGGCCTGTCCGAGGGTTTCCGGCAACCCAGAGGGAAACCAGAGGGTCCCCAGCACTTTGCGTTTCCGGAAGTTTCCAGGGAAACCAGAGGGTGTTTGGTGCTCCATTCTGTTTCTCTCGAGTTTCCCTCGGGAAACTCGCGAGTTTCCCTGAGTCTGAGAGCTGGTCTGGGGCAAAATCTGGGGCAAAATTGAGGAAATCGGCACGATACCCAGGTATTTTCCAGGTATACCGGGGTTTTCCAGGTATACCCGCAAAATACCCGGTATTTTGCCGATTTTGGCCCCAAAACAGCCTCAGACACGGCTCAGAGCCCCCCCAAAATGACGAATTCCACGGAGTTTCCCCGGGGTTTCCCGAGGAAACTAGAGGGTGTTGTAGGGAAACGAGCAGGAAACACGGAAAGGAAACCAGGTAGGGTGCGAGAGGAAACTCTCGTACAGGCCAATCTGCTGCAGCCTCCAGTCGCGGTGCGGCCTCCGCCCTCTCGGCGTTTGCCTCTCGCCCTGCTGCAGCATCCGTCGGCGCCGACCTCCTCCCACGCTGGCCGCGCATCATGCTGCGCTTCGCGAGCAATCGCGTAACGGGAGGCTGGCCGAATTTTTGTGGCTTTTTGGACGGCTTTTTGGCTTTTCCCGCCTCCCTACACCTCTCTTGTCTTTTTATTTAGGCGAGGTTGCCCGAGATTGCCCGAGATTTTCTCATATGCCTTTATAACCCAGCCCAGCCCACCCCTCCACACACCCCCACACCACACCACACCTCCCGCCCGCCCCACTCTCTAGCGACTCTGTGTCCGCAGCCGTATTCGGCTGGAAGATGTTCCTCCAATATATTACGTAATAGTGCGCAAAAAGGGAGTTCCAGGGGTCAATACCCCAAAAACCGATGTAAGCGCGCGCAGAAAAAAGCAAATCTGTGCCCTCGCTGGCCTCGTGCAGCAACTCAACACGCCTTGCCTTCCGGCTGGCGGCGGCGCTTGTCTGTGGCTATGGCGGGCGGTCAGGGCGGGGCCAAGAAGCTGAAGCGCAGCACAAAGGCCGTGGCCGCCGGCGAGGCGCCTTCCAAGCGGGCGTCCGGCAAGTCCGCCGCCAAGGCGAAGCCAGCGTCCGAGGAGCCGCCGCCCGCTGAACGGATCGACATGGTGGTCGATGCAAAGACGGCGGCGAGTATTACGCAGCGGATCAAGAAGCGGGCGGCGAGCGCGGACAAGGGCGGGCCGAGTGGGTCCGGCACCGTCCTCTACCTCGGCCACATCCCGCACGGCTTCTATGAGGAGCAGATGCGCGGCTTCTTCTCGCAGTTTGGTGATGTGACAAGGCTCCGGCTGGCGCGAAACAAGAAGACGGGCGCGTCCAAGCACTACGCGTTCGTGGAGTTTGCGCACGCGGAGGTGGCGAGCATTGTCGCACAGGCGATGAATGGCTACCTCATGTTCACCAAGATCCTGGTTTGCCAAGTCGTGCCAGACGAGCAGGTGGCGACACTTCCGAGAGCCCTTCCCCTTGCAAGCGCGCCCGGCATCCTGCTCGCCCTCTCTCGGCCCCATCTCGGCCCTCTCCCTCGGCGAGATCTATCACTCGCAGTTGCACACGTTCCCCTTCCGCCGCCCCAGCTGCACCCGAACATGTTCAAGGGCAGCGGCAAGCCGTTCACGCCGGTCAACCGGCTAAAGCGCGAGCGGGTGGCGCACAACAAGGTGTCCGGCAGCGACCCGTGCCGACCCGCGCCGCGCGCCTCCCCTCCGAGCTGCCTCCCTCGCCTCACTCTCCTCCCCCACTGCAGCTCCGCCCGATCGCCGCCCTTGCCGCCGCCACCGCCGCCGCCGCCCTCACTATCGCCCACCACCGCCCCGCTTTCCTCGCCGCACAGAAGCGGACGGCAGACGAGGCGACGGCGCTCGAGAAGAAGCTGCTCGCTGGCGAGCGCAAGAAGCGGCGGAAGCTCGAGGCGGCGGGCATCGACTACGAGTTTGGTGGCTATGAGGCCGCCGTCGCGCAGCGCGAGAAGAAGCGCAAGCGCGCCGCGAGCGCGTGAGAGTCGAGGCGACCGACCGTGGGCACACGTGACAGTGGAGACGTTCTTTCTGAGGTCGTGTGAGAGAGACGTGTCAGTGGTGAAACACCAATGCCGACGGCCTGACGAGAGCACGTGCGTGCCACAGAGTCGGTATCTGTATCTCAGCGGTTTGTGCTATACATGCGTCGCCGACACGCGCCGAATCCGGGAGGGAAGCCAAGGGGGGGGGGGGGGGGCGGTCGAACGGGGCGGGCTCCTTGCCCGCCCGCGCGTCACGCAATCGCGCTGGCGCAAAAGCTCCAAAAGTCCAGCCTGTCTCACCAAAACGGACCGGTAATGGGAAGCCGCGAGAGCCGCCGCCTCGAGAAGATGCGGCAGCAGAGAGCCCAGAGGATGGCGATGGGCAGCGCGAGAGCGCCGGCGGCGCCCAGGCGCTTTCGCGGCGGCTGCGGCAGCGGCGAAGAAGGAGGCGATGGCATCCCTGCCGCGATGGCTCGCTGAGAGGAGGGCGGCGTGCGAGGCGGCCGGATGGCGAGCTCAAGAGGCACACGGGGGAGGGAGAGCGCCTCACGCAGCCCTCTTAGCGCGCGCTCCGCCGCCTCAGCCGCGCACACGCCGCCCCTCCGCATCTCTGCGGCCGACGCCTCGGCGGCGGCGGCGCGGGCCTCGGCAGCCGCCTTCGCCTCCAAGGCCTTTCGAAGCTCTGCGGCGCGCGCCGCGTCCGCCGCGCCCGCCGCATCTCGACCGCCACCGCCGCCGCCGCCGCCACTGCCTCCGCCGCCGCCGCCACAACGGGCCGCCGCCGCCGCAGCAGCCTCTGCTGCGGCGGCAGGTGCGGTCTCACCGAGCTTCTTGCGCGCGAGCAGCACCTCTTTCGGGAGCGGCGGCGGGCACGGCCACGGCGATGCTGGAAGTCCTGCGGGTGGCGAGGAGGGGCGATTGGGCACTGAGATGGTTCGCGTTGGGGCGTGAGCGGCTATGTGGGGACTGTGCCGTCATCATTGTGCTCTGCGTCGGCCACTCGCCGGTAGATCTCCCGCGCAGCGTGCACCCGCCCCTTCTTGAGGCGCATGTTGGCGAACGAGAAGAGAGTGGACACGCGCGGCAGCAGCACAAAAGCAGCAGCAAAGAGGTGGGCCGCGCCTTTGTTCGGAGGAAGGGGATGTCGGGTGCGGCGGCAGGTGCTGGCCCTGCGATGTGTTGTGTGCAGAGGCAGGCGGGCACCGTCGCTGTCATCCTCCTCATTGGCAGTCTTGCCCAACGCGATAAATTCAGAGGAAAAGTGGGAGGAGAGTGGCGACGCGGTGCCTCCGCCCTCGCCGTCGTTGGCAGAGCCGGAGTTGCGGCCGGCGGCGACCGTGGCGGCACGCAGGAGGGCCTCGGTGGCTGCATTTGCCTCCGCCTTGAGCCTACACTCCTCGACCAGCTGGAGGAGCCGGAGGCCGGGAGCAGCGTCCGCCATGGTGACAGCTTGTCGCTCTCCTGGCCCTCGTGCGTCCGCCGCCGACACACAGACTCGCGCAAGAATTTACTCTCCACTCAGAGTGGTGGTTGACGGGTTGAGGGTTGAGGCCCCCCCTCAACCATCTGGTTGACGGTTGAGACCCCCCGTCAACCCTTTAGTTGGGGGTTGAGGCCTCCGGGGCCTATTCACAGGCTCGCGCGTGATCACAAGATTGGAACAGCCCTGCCGCCAAAAAAATCGCTTCGCCTGCGGCGCGCTCTTGCGGTCCTCGTACCTTGAGCGCAATCCATAAGTAGGAGACGCTCACTGTCGCCATTCAGGCGCCTGATCCTTCAGCAAAGCGATGGCCTACCAGGTACGAGTTCAGATGCGCGCCCGGCAGAAGACGCTTGTGATGTCGCATGCATGCAGTGGAATGCGCACAGAGAACGGACGGCAAGAGAAGGCAAGGGAAGGAAGATAAACGGCTGGTGAAGCTCAGCTCACGGCGTAGTATTGCGGTCACTAACCATTCACGGCAAGAGTCACGGTGAATGCTGCCGCATAAAAGCAACAGAGTCGCGGTTGGCGCGATGGTCTTGTCGCGGTTATATCGACTTGACGTTGCACACGGCCATA
>NW_005196021.1:1122924-1133572 GCF_000372725.1 Emiliania huxleyi CCMP1516 | reverse complement strand
CCCGCGGGCACGCCGCACTGTGCGGCACTGCGTGGCACTGTGTGGCGCTTGGCCGGTCTGAGCAGGGTACCTGGGCGTTTGGAAATTCCGTGCTAGGGGGTGCCGAGGTATGCCGCAGGCCGGGATGGAGTGAGATCTTGTGGCGTTGTGGGGCAGGGCGTGGGCTAGCGCGCGAGGGCGCAGGCAAGTGCCCGAGGGTATGGGGGTGGGCGCCACCCTGGGTGGGGCTACCCGGAGCATCGTCGGCTCAGTGATGGGTATCCCCAACTCCCTGTCTGTACTCCAAGTGCTCCCTGTCTCCCTCGCACAACACTGGGGAATTCATTCACTGGGCACCTGAACGGTAGGGTTTTATGTGGCCGAGTCAACCCGAGAGAGATGACATATGCAGCACCGATCGCACGTCGTTGAGCAGACGATCAAGAAGAGTGGGCCGTTGAGTTTGCTCAAGGTGCTACGGCCACGAGAGGTCATCGAGGCGCCCATGGGGACCGCCGTGCTCTTCAAGGCGTGGCTGCCTCACCTGACGCGCGCCTCTGCCGAGGGCCCCAGCCCCGCGCCGCAGGATTGGCGCATGCACCATCACACCGCGTACTGACGCTTCGGGACCGAGTACTTCAAACAAACTCTCTCAAACTCTCTCTCTCTCTCCGACTCTCCGAGTACTTTGGTCTTTGCGTGGGTGGGTGGCGCGGGGCAGCAGCCAGCACATCTACTGTTGTGGCCTAAAGTCTGCCCAGGTTGTGAGGGACACGATCCCGGCGTGAACATGACTAACTGACGGATCCGCTCCTGACAGTGGCACGCACCGCGCTGCGGCGCGTGCCACTGTCTTTGTTTGAAGTTAAAAGTCGAATCAGAGCGCCGTCGGCGCTGTCCCTCGTTTTCCTCCCAAGGACCGCCCGTCCGGCACCGCTCCGGGACGCACGCCGGCGAAGCACCATCAAAGCTGCTGTACGGCCCCGGCATCGCCTTCCCAGGCTTAGCTAGACTGAGAGATATTGTGCACATGGTTAGTCTCTACAATATATACACTGACACTGAACCTCAGAGCTCGTCCCGGTCCGTCACGGCCATCCTTGGCCTCCGGAGGGCCCCCGGCCGCGGCGCGGTGCGGCGGCGTCACAAATCCGACGGCAGAGCACCGGGACGCGGTCGAGCGATCTGAGGCCCAACTAGGCGTATGCATTGCCCATCCAGGGCTATCACATGTACCTATCAACAGGCGCCTGCGGCGCGGCTCAGGAGCTGCTGCTCCAACTTGTTCACACTTTCGACCGGCACAGTCGGCACAGCTTTGCGTGGCGGCTTCGCACAGCATCATGTTCAGACGCATGACTCGCTCCGCCCAGCTTTGCATATTTGCGCTGGCTTCTCCCGCCGCCGCGCTGCCACCGGCTCACGGCCTCTGGATCAATCGCCGTACGCTTCTCTCGCACGGCGCTGCCGCCTCCGTGCTGCTGCCTCTGCGCAAGGCGCCGGCCGCCGCGCCGGCAGCGGCCGGCGCCGGCGTCGCCGTCTACGAGATTGCCTCCGCCGCCCTGGACCGGCGTTCCTACCGTGGGCTGCGCCTTGCGAACGGGCTTCAGGTCCTGCTCGCCTCTGACCCGGCTGCCGGCAAGGCCGCCGCAGCCATGAATGTTGCGGTTGGCTCCATGTCCAATCCGGAGGCGTGGCAGGGGCTCGCCCACTTTTGCGAGCATATGCTCTTCCTCGGCACGGCCTCCTACCCCGACGAGGGAGACTTTGAGTCGTACATCGCCTCAAATGGCGGCTCCAACAACGCATACACCGACTCGGAGGAGACGGTCTACTTTTTCGACGTGGGCGCCGGCGCGCTGCCGGGCGCGCTCGCGCGCTTCTCCGACTTTTTCGCGGCGCCGCTCTTCACCGAGTCTGCGACGGCGCGCGAGGTTGCGGCGATCGAGTCGGAGCACTCGAAAAACATCCAGTCAGACGGCTGGCGAACCGAGCAGCTGCTGCGCGCCACGCGGGGCGTGTCGGGCCACCCCTACAACGGCTCGCCGCATACCTGCTACCACCACGGGACTGAACCCACGCTCGATTCGAGACTCTGGAGGTACGGTACTAGGCTTCTTCACGGGCAACCGCGCGACGCTGCGCGACGGCGGCGGCGGCGCACGCGCGGCGCTGCTCGACTTTTACGGCGAGTACTACCGCGCCGACCAGATGGATCTCTCGCTGCTCGGCCCGCAGGCTCGCCGGTAGGAAGGTGTTACCTCACACGGTCTACTGCAGAGACAAGGAGGGCCCACAGCACACACACCAAGAGTACATGTGCTGCACTGGACATCAGAGGCCCGCAGGCTCGCCACACTTGTTAACATGAACTCGGGGGCACGGGACGCGACACAACCGGGGCCCAAACGCCATCTCCCGTCCATATCTCTCGTCCATATCAAGATCTTATCGCACACACCTCTCTCGCTTTCTCTCTCTGTCTCTGTCTCTCTCTCTCCATATCTCACCATACCTCTCGCTCCTCGGCCCTCAGTCGCTCGACGAGCTGCAGCGCCTGGCCACAGAGCAGTTCTCGCGGCTGCCATCGCGCCCCGGCCCGCCTCCAGCTGATCGCTCTAGTCCACCGACTCCTCCTCATCCGCCCTTTCATCCCGGGCACGCGCCTCCCTTGCCAGAGAAGGGCAGCAATGAGTCCGCCAATCGCCATTCCAATAGGCCCGCCCGCCTCCGCAAAGTACGACCCGCTCGGCCTGCCGCTGTCGCCCGACCAAGGCGGCGGCCTCGGCAGCGGCGCCGTCGCTTCGCCATTCGCGACGCTTGTCGTGCCCGTGCGCGAGATTCGCCGAGATTTGCCGAGATTCGCCGAGATTCGCCGAGATTCGCCGAGATTTGCCGAGATTCGCCGAGATTCGCCGAGATTCGCCGAGAGGAGTCCTTTCGCCCTACGCTCGTCCTGCGCTGCGCTTCGACGCGGAGCACACGCCCCCGTGCTTGAGCAAGCACCCGAGCCGCCCTTGTCACCGCCAGCACTACTGCCGCCGCCGCCGTCACAGGTGCGCGAGCAACGCGCCGTGTCTGCGACATGGTGCTCTCCCGCCGAGAGCTGCATGCAGAATAGTCCGCCTTAGTACTCGCGAGGTGAGCAACGTGTTCGAACGTCTTCGGCGGTCTTCGGCGGTTCTTCAGCCCTTATACTCGCGCGGCCCCACCGCCGCCCGCGCGCCGCCGTCCGCCCGTGTGCTGCTGCAGCACCCTCCGCCACCGCCGCCCGCCTCCGCAGCGCCCTCGCGCCCGCGTGGCACGATGGACCGGTGTTCGGACCGCAGTCGGTAGCCTCACACCCAGGGCCGGGGAGCTAAGGGCTCTGAACACACGGCTGGAGACTGTGACCCTGATGTTGGTGTATGCACGCTGCAGGTGCCTCCCCGTCGCCGACTTCGACACGTGGCTCGCCTGCAAGCCGCAGGTCGCCCAGATATGGGGAGATATGGGGTGGTCAGGGAAGAACATGGCTCGTCTGCAAGCCGCAGGTCGCCCTCTCGCAGCTGCTCACCGCGCGCGCCGACGGGTCCCTCCTCTCCCTCCTCAAGAGGGAGGGGCTCGGCACGGCGATCGAGGTCGGCGTCGAGGAGCAGACGCGCTCCTTCGCCGTCGTCACCGCCTCGCTCGCCCTCACCGAGGCGGGCCTCGCCGCGTGGCCGACGGCGATGGGCCACCTCTTCTCCTATTTGCGCCTATGCCGCGAGAAGGGCGTGCCGTCCCCACATCTCCCCACATCTCCCCATATCTCCCCACATCTCCCCACATCTCCCCACATCTCCCCACATCTCCCCATATCTCCCCACATCTCCCCACATCTCCCCATATCTCCCCACATCTCCCCACATCTCCCCACATCTCCCCACATCTGACCATATCTCCCCATATCTCCCCACATCTCCCCACATCTCCCCATAGGCGTGCCGTCCCACGTGTTTGACGACGCTAAGGCGCTTGCACAGCTTGGCTTCCGCTACGCCGAGCCGTCGCAGCCGCAGGCCTTCGTCACCGCCACCGCCGCGTCGATGCCGCTCTATCGGCCCGCCGCATGGCTGAGCGGGCCATCCTTGCTCGAGGGGGCGGGGGGTCCGCCCACCCTCCGCCAACTGCTCGGCGGGATGACGCCTCGCGCCGCGATGGTCGAGGTCTGCGCCAAGGAGGTGGCGCCCAAGGCGCCGCTGAGCGAGCCCATCTACGGAACGCGGTACGGCCGGCTGCCGATCGAGATGCCACTCCGGGCCACTTCGGCTGATCTCGCGGCATCTTGGGGCATCAGGTACGGCCGGCAGCCGATCGAGGGCGAGGTTGCGGCGTGGGAGGCGGCGCCGCTGCTGCCCGAGCTCTCGCTGCCGCGCCCGAACCCGTTCATCCCCAAGCGGCTCGCCATCAAGGCATATCTCCCCATATCTCCCCATATCTCCCCATATCTCCCCATATCTCCCCACACCTCCCCTTCTCTCCATATCTCCCAAGTGGCTCGCCATCAAGGCTGGCCCTGGACACGTCCACGACACGTCCCTCGATGTCCCTCGGCACGCTACGACACGCCCACGACACGCCCACGACACGTCCACGACACGTCCGCGACACGTCCACGACACGTCCACGACACGCCCACGACACGTCCACGACACGTCCATGACACGTCCACGACATGTCCACGACACGCTCGCACCGGCTCGCCGTGGCAGGCGCCACAGACGTTGCCGCGCAAGGAGGGCGTGCCAAGCCCGACCCCGTCGCTGCTGCCCGCCGCCGACGGCTCCTGCGCCTAGAAGCGGCATACAGACCTTTGTCTTCCAACTAGCGCTCGAGAGGACGAGAGGGCCTCTGTAGCTCCTCTGTACTGGTAGCCCGTGTATTCACGCGGTGCTCTGAGCCCCCCCGAGACCCCCCACCATGTAGCGCCACTTCATGAGCTGCCCCTGTGAGCCGCGAGCTATGTGCCCAGCAGTCAAGACCCACTGACTCGGCCGGTGGCAGTGTGTCTCGTGTCGGCGCCTGAGCCACTCGTGCGCAGCGTGTGTGCGTGTGCGTGTGCGTGACGGACTGGTTGACTGTTGGTGTATTCACCAGTAGGCGCGCGAGTCTACTTCTTGCCCGAGATTACCCGAGATTACCATGACCCGAGATTACCCGAGATTGCCCGAGATCAGGCGCGCGCGTCCACTTCTTGCCCGACCGCACCTTCGGCCGGCCGCGCGCATTCGCCCTCTTCCATAGAAGCGGAAGACGGGTTCTTGTCTTCCAGCAGCATTCGGCCGATTCGGTTGTACACCGATGGCAGCTTTGTTATCTAGACTGAGGCGTATCGGCGCTATATCGGCGCATTGTCCGGCTCAGCCTCCGCCTTGGCCGCCACCTTCTCTGCCGCCGCTGCCGCCGTATTCGTATCCCTCGTATCCCCGCCCTGAGGTTGGCGTGTTACATGACATGCACATGCAGGCGTACTTTTTGTGGCGCTCGCCCGAGTTCTACACGTCGGCGCGCACCGCAGTCACCGCCGAGCTCTTCGCGGGCATGCTCGCGGAGGTGCTGCAGGAGGCGACCTATGAGGCGGCGCAGGTGCGACCACCACCTCTCCACCCTCTCCTCCGTCACCTCGATCGCTACCACCATCGCCATCCAGCCTGCCGCCACCTTCACCACCCCCTCCCTCCCCGCCGCCCTCCCCACCGCCACCGCCGACGCCACCGCCACCGCCGCCGCCGCCGCCGACGCCGCAGCCGCCGCCGCAGCCGCCGCCGCAGCCGCCGCCGCCGCCGCCGCCGCCGCAGCCGCCGCAGCCGCCGCAGCCGCCGCAGCCGCCGCAGCCGCCGCAGCCGCAGCCACAGCCGGCGCGCCTCCGCAGGCGCGCCTGGGGGACCCCTCTGACTATTGCACTGATGTCTGTGGGATGCCTTTCCATGAGAAAGCACACACCGCCCCGTGTGTGCTCTGCGAGTGCGTGTGCCCCGTCGACGTGTTAGGACGTGCGTAACACTGACTGACTAACCGACCGCAGGCAGGCCTGGTCGCGGCGTCGGGCGTGAGCTCAGACGCGTTTACGGTCCAGCTGGGCGGGTACGACGAGTCTCCCCACATCTCCCCACATCTCCCCACATCTCCCCACACCTCCCCACACCTCCCCACACCTCCCCACACCTCCCCACACCTCCCCACACCTCCCCACGTCTCCCCACATCTCCCCACGTCTCCCCACATCTCCCCACGTCTCCCCACCTCTGACCATATCTCCCCACACCTCCCCACGTCTCCCCACATCTCCCCCATCACCCCGCCGCAGGTACGACGAGCGGCTCCCCGCGCTCGCCACGCTGGTCGCGTCGACGGTCCGCTCGTTTGAGCCGACGCAGGCTGCCTTCGAGCGCAAGGTCGACATCTTGCGCCGCCAGTTGCGCGACGCGGAGCGGCGGCAACCGATCTCGCTCGCCGGCTACCGGCGCGGGCTCGCGCTGCAGCCCGCGCGCTTCTCCAACGAGCAGCTGGCGGCGGCGGCGGGAGAGGTCTCCCTCTCGGACGTCGCCGCGATGCAGGAGGGCTCTAGAAGCGGAATGCGCATTCCTGTACCGTCCCGCCGCATTTGGCCGTATTCCGCTCTATGCGCTGTATTTGCATCCCTCCTCTTCACGTGGTGCTCCGAATACACGGCACGAGGCCGCCCTCCTGCCCTGAGGTTGGTGTAAGGTATAGCAGGAGGGCGTGCTGCGCGAGGCGCAGCTGGAGGCGTTTGTCGCGGGCAATCTGCGCGAGAACGAGGCGGCCGAGATGGTGCGGGGCGTTCGCGCCGCGCTGCCGGCGGCGCCGCTCGCCGCGGAAAGGTTGCCCGTCCGCCGGCTGCGGCGGCTGCCCCCGGGCGGCGCGACGCGCCAGTTCCTGGCGGGCAACCCCGAGGAGCCCAACGGGGCGCTCGAGATGTACCTGCAGGTGGGAGATATGGGGAGATATGGGGAGATATGGGGAGACGCACTTGCAGGTGGGGGGCGACCGGGAGGACGCGACCCTCGTTCGCAGTGCCGTACGCTCACTCAGGACGTGTGCGTGTCCGTGAGCGTGTACGTGTGGCTGAGTGTCTAATCTGTGTGTCTGTGTCGCTCCAGTGCGGCCGTCTCTCCGTCTCGCTTGCGTCCACCCCTACCGCCCGGTGTCCAGTCGCTGGTCAGACTAGTCGTCATTTGCCTGCCTGCAGGTGGGCCCCGACGAGGGCGACGATTGGCTGCACCTGCTGCTCCTCTCGCAGATGATAGACAAGGCGGCGACGCCGAGCGTCTCCCCATATCTCCCCATATCTCCCCATATCTCCCCATATCTCCCCATATCTCCCCATCTCTTTCAAGGCGGTCTATGCTGAGCTGCGCACCAAGCAGCAGCTGGGGTACATTGTGCAGTGCGGCTCCACCGAGGCGGACGGAGTGCGTGGCCTCGTCTTCATCGTGCAGTCGTCGGTGCAGCCGCCGCCCGAGCTGGAGGCGCGATCTCCCCATATCTCCCCATATCTCTCCATGGTGCAGCCGCCGCGAGATTGTCCCCGGAGTCCGTGGGAGATGACCGAGGTCGCCTGAGATGCTTCCGAGATATGCCCAGAGCTCTCTCTCTCTCTCTCGCAGCCTCCCGCCCTTCACCAGGCGCGGCTCGAGGCTTTCCTCCGCCTCTTCCGCGGCACGCTTCTGCTCACCTCGGACGAGGAGCTAGACACCTACCGCGAGTCGCTCGCGGCGCAGATGCAGGACGTCGACCAGCGAGCCGACGGGCAAGCCTCCCGCCTCTGGGCGGAGGTTGCGACGCGCCGCTACGACTTTGGGCGGCCGTGGCGCTCGTCCAAGCGGATGCGCCGCGTGACGCGCGACGGGCTGATCGGCTTCTACGACAAGTACATCGCCGCGGGCGGCGCGGGCCGCTGCCGGCTCTCGACGCACGTCTTCTCGCAGCGCAGCCCGCCAAAGGGGCCGCTCCGGGACGACCCATTGCCCGACGCGTTCTTCCCGCCGACCGCCGACGGGTTCGGAGTCGACTGGGCTGCGGACCGCGCGGTTGTCTAGTAGCAGCGCGCCGCGGCCACCGTTCCAATGTGCCGTTCCCCGAGCGGAGCTGATGCGACCTCCTCTACACGCAACGTCTGCTGGAAGATATTCATCTGTACTGGTAGAGGGTAGTTGCATGGAACAACCGCGAGCACGACTGCTTATCTCCCCGTGTCGCGGCGGGCTCACGGCTTCTACCGCCTGCTCATCCTCGTCCGACTCCTTGAACTTTTTTACAACTGAAGTCTTCTGGAGAGCATTTTTCCAAAAGGGTCATGGGTCCCGAGTTCGCCGTCGAAGGGACAGGGAAAACAGGGTCACAGGGACGTGTCCAAACCAATCGCCGCCACGATCCCCTTAGGGTACCCCTAGGGTTCTGAGGGCCGGATTTTTTTAAGACCTTTTAAGAAACGAGGAGGTTTGGGGGCTTAACTTGCCATTTAAGAGATTGCAGGCACGGGGGGTCCCTCTTTTAAGTCCGTTTAAGAAAATCGGCCTCAGCGGCACGCGTCGCTGGGTTCCGCGCCGGTTTCTCCAATACTGCCGTTATTAGGCACGAACCCGCCACTGAAGACACATCCGTAAGTCTGGTGCACTGGCGGGAGCCATACTCGCATAGGGGACGCGTGCCAGAGCTGACTGTAGCCAGCTTCCCGGCCTCCGGCGTCTACCGGGGAGCCTCCCGGACCATCGACCTCGGGAGCTCTCCCGCACCGTTTAAGCGTTTAAGACCGTTTAAGGAATCGGCGGCCCAGCAGCTCTTAAAACCGGCCTAGGCCGGTTTTAAGCCGTTTAAGCCGCAGGCGCCCCAGGGCCCACCCTTTTAAGCCTAGGGGTACCCTAAGACGATCCCCTCACCGATTCGAGGCGGCGTTGCTGGCTCTGTGCTGGCAATGCACAGGTTGCTGCTCTACGCTCTCGCTGCCATGAACGGCGGTCCCTTCTCGACCGACCCTGTGGTGCAAGAGGACTACATATCACCTCATCCCGATGCGCTGCGACGCGGCCTCATGGCCGTGCACTCAACCCGTCGTTCGAAGCACAGCGCTCAGCGCCAGCCCGTGGCGACCAGAGATGGACGCTTTTGTGCTATTACGCCATGTCCGCGACAAAATATCATTGCCCAAGGTGGCAGAGCAGTGGCCGTTTCCACCACCTGCAAAAAAGCCGCGTGCAGTTCAGCGTCGATGGCAAGATGTGCTCCGAGGCCTCGCCGGTATCGACGAGCTATCCTTCTGATGTGCGGAATGTGCGAGGATCAACAAATGGGCGAGACGCAGCTGCACAGCACCGAGGCAAGCCTGCAGCCGTGGGTCGAGGACGCTCTCGTGAAGCTGCACGCGCGAAAAAACGTGTCGATGAACTCAAACTATACACTCCGTGGACGATCGAGGAGGACCGCCTCCTGTTGCACTCGTACCAGAGCGGCGCGAAGATCACTGAGATTCGCGTGAGTAGCCGATCCGCCGAAGCAATCAAGCTCCAGCTACGCCGACTTCAGAACGTCACGCCACTGTGGTACGCGACGCGCACCACAAGAGCCGCTGCGACCCGGAGGCGCCGTATCAGTACCTGCAGTCGTGCACGACAAATGGACGCCGATCGACTCGACCCTCGCTCTACCGCCGTGCGCGCAGATCGACTGGATTCGCGGCGTCGCCAAGGCGCCTCCCTTACCCTGTTCGCCTGCACGCGCGCGTGATCATTCGGCTAACTCCAACGACTAGTGAAGCCATACCCTCCCAAACCCGCATCTCCTCCGTCATTCATCACCCAATCATATCAGACCCCACCGTCCCCGAGATTTCTTCAGCTTACGTCACTGACCTCGCGACCGACGGCAGCGCCGAGCTAGACCCAGACGGCCTCCCAACATCCTCCTCCGCTACTGACACTTTCTCTCTCTTCGCCATCCCGCCCCACCTCACTCAAACGGCGCGCTGCGCTGACAGGCCTAAGCCTACACGCCTACACACCACCACGCGCACACGTATTGCAGTCTCGTTATCAGCACTAAATCACTGTCGCTATCTTAGGAACGTAGCAGCAACCCACACCTCCACTTCTGCCGATCTCTCTCGCGTACTTCCTCCATGCCTTCACCATCGCTTATCCTGATACTTCTCTCCACCACCGGAAGATTCCTTCACACACTCTCTCTCCCCTAGAGTCTCTTGACCGTCTCCGTTACCACTCAAGAGTCCATTTATGCGATCTGCAATGTGGTAATTTCCTTCGGCAGTGGTGTCTAGTGCTATACTGCTACAAAGTGAGTAGTGTGTAGTTGCCTGAATTTTTACAGATTACACGGCTTTTGGCTGAAGTGTGAAAAGAACAAAGATGGCCTCCTCCGCATTATAATTCCCCGCAACCACACGACTCAGATGCGCCCCGGGTCGCCTCCAACTCAGTCAGCGACGCGAGCGAGAAAGAAAGAACAGCGAATCGCTGACACGTGACAGCGTACGTCGACGATCGATACACATATAGCTCACCTGTCACTACCTAGGCTAGTGCCATTTCACTCTGGCACAGCTCGCGTTTCAAAACCTTGATTTTGACCATTTGCGCAAAAAGGTACATGTCGGTGCCTTCCAGAGGCAGCT
>NW_005196021.1:1121284-1122824 GCF_000372725.1 Emiliania huxleyi CCMP1516 | reverse complement strand
AGGTGTGCGCATCGGCCCCGGCTGCATAGAAGCGTAAGAACCTATTTACAACAGGAATTAGTATGGGAAATAACAAGTTTTTTTCCCGGTCCCAAGCTGCCTCTGCGCGTCCTGGGGATGTACCTTTGTCGCGCGCCGGAGACAACTCGACGCCGCTGAGATCGGAGACCTGGGGTCTCGACGGGCCCCCGGGGGCGACGGGGGTGCTCTCCGGCCGCGGCGGCCGAAAACGGGGACCTCCGTTACGGTCCGTTAACGAAGTGATGCACTTGATGCAAGGGTGCCATTGTGCTCTACTACAAAAGTTGTGTAAGCTGCCCAAGTCTCAGACGCTGGATCCTTAGCGGAGCTGAGTTCTGACGGTGTGAACACGAGCAACCGGAGTGACGACCGGGACCGGGCCGCACGCCGGGAGTGTCCCGACTAGCAGTGGCGGGCGCGGATGAGTGAATGAGAGGTCGCTATCAGTGGGAGATGTGTTGTTAGAGACTAGGACTGCCTATCTCTCACTGAAAGGGACCTCTCATTCGCTCGTCCGCACCCGTCACCGCTCACGGAGTGCTCCGCGTGCCGCACCGGCCGCCGCGGCCGCCGCCGGCCGCCGGCCGCTTACGCGGTAACGGAACAGTGTTACTACTCCGCAACGTTGAGCTGGATCAAACTGAATAGTGCTCCTGAAAGCCCTCTCTCTGGGCTCTGCCACACAGTAGCAGCTCACGACTAGCAGCTGGTGTGGCTGTATTTGTAGCCATTTTTAGGCTTCAACTGGTCCCAAAATAGTAGCAACACCTCATGAAAATCAGTCAAAAAAGCCCCAAAAAATCGGCGCCTGCGGCGGGCTACCTGGGGCTGCGCCCCAGACCCCCTTGACTGGGGGGACCCCCCGCGAGAGCACCCCCGTCGCCCCCGGGGGCCCGTCGACACCCCAGGATCGGAGATCAAGCTCTGACAGGTCGCACGTCGCTCCTTTGACGCCGACGTGACTCACCCGTGCAGATCACATCAGGACACGGTCTCGACGCGCTCGGTACGACGCCTGCGACCCGTCTTGGGTCAGGTGGCACGACGCTCATCGCGCCCGCCAGCGCTGCCATGCAGGCTGCCACGACGAGGTCGAGCACGCTTCTATACGCTCGCCGAGCCTTCCTTTCCACCCCATTAGGCAGCCTGGGAACGGTGGCGGTCAGAGGCAAAGCCTACGAGGGGTGGTGGAACCACATGTCACGGCTACTGCCGGCTCGACCCCACGATAGCCTCCGAAGGCTGACTTTGCGGCACCATCATCGGACGATGTCGACGAGTTGGGTCGCTCTCGCGGTAGCCAGATGACCTCTCATACTAGGAGCATCGGCCATGGCCGCAGGGAGCGCGGGGGAGGGCGCTGGGAGCAACACGGAGCTCCGTTGGACGTTTTCAAGATTAGCGTGTCAGAGTGAAATGGCACTAGCCCTAGTGCCGTAAAACGGTAAAGATAGACACTAGCCTTTCCGCTCTCGGATCGAGGTTCGCGCGCGCGGACGACCAAGAAGGAGTGGGATCT
>NW_005196021.1:1119226-1121184 GCF_000372725.1 Emiliania huxleyi CCMP1516 | reverse complement strand
GGACGTCGACCAGCGAGCCGACGGGCAAGCCTCCCGCCTCTGGGCGGAGGTTGCGACGCGCCGCTACGACTTTGGGCGGCCGTGGCGCTCGTCCAAGCGGATGCGCCGCGTGACGCGCGACGGGCTGATCGGCTTCTACGACAAGTACATCGCCGCGGGCGGCGCGGGCCGCTGCCGGCTCTCGACGCACGTCTTCTCGCAGCGCAGCCCGCCAAAGGGGCCGCTCCGGGACGACCCATTGCCCGACGCGTTCTTCCCGCCGACCGCCGACGGGTTCGGAGTCGACTGGGCTGCGGACCGCGCGGTTGTCTAGTAGCAGCGCGCCGCGGCCACCGTTCCAATGTGCCGTTCCCCGAGCGGAGCTGATGCGACCTCCTCTACACGCAACGTCTGCTGGAAGATATTCATCTGTACTGGTAGAGGGTAGTTGCATGGAACAACCGCGAGCACGACTGCTTATCTCCCCGTGTCGCGGCGGGCTCACGGCTTCTACCGCCTGCTCATCCTCGTCCGACTCCTTGAACTTTTTTACAACTGAAGTCTTCTGGAGAGCATTTTTCCAAAAGGGTCATGGGTCCCGAGTTCGCCGTCGAAGGGACAGGGAAAACAGGGTCACAGGGACGTGTCCAAACCAATCGCCGCCACGATCCCCTTAGGGTACCCCTAGGGTTCTGAGGGCCGGATTTTTTTAAGACCTTTTAAGAAACGAGGAGGTTTGGGGGCTTAACTTGCCATTTAAGAGATTGCAGGCACGGGGGGTCCCTCTTTTAAGTCCGTTTAAGAAAATCGGCCTCAGCGGCACGCGTCGCTGGGTTCCGCGCCGGTTTCTCCAATACTGCCGTTATTAGGCACGAACCCGCCACTGAAGACACATCCGTAAGTCTGGTGCACTGGCGGGAGCCATACTCGCATAGGGGACGCGTGCCAGAGCTGACTGTAGCCAGCTTCCCGGCCTCCGGCGTCTACCGGGGAGCCTCCCGGACCATCGACCTCGGGAGCTCTCCCGCACCGTTTAAGCGTTTAAGACCGTTTAAGGAATCGGCGGCCCAGCAGCTCTTAAAACCGGCCTAGGCCGGTTTTAAGCCGTTTAAGCCGCAGGCGCCCCAGGGCCCACCCTTTTAAGCCTAGGGGTACCCTAAGACGATCCCCTCACCGATTCGAGGCGGCGTTGCTGGCTCTGTGCTGGCAATGCACAGGTTGCTGCTCTACGCTCTCGCTGCCATGAACGGCGGTCCCTTCTCGACCGACCCTGTGGTGCAAGAGGACTACATATCACCTCATCCCGATGCGCTGCGACGCGGCCTCATGGCCGTGCACTCAACCCGTCGTTCGAAGCACAGCGCTCAGCGCCAGCCCGTGGCGACCAGAGATGGACGCTTTTGTGCTATTACGCCATGTCCGCGACAAAATATCATTGCCCAAGGTGGCAGAGCAGTGGCCGTTTCCACCACCTGCAAAAAAGCCGCGTGCAGTTCAGCGTCGATGGCAAGATGTGCTCCGAGGCCTCGCCGGTATCGACGAGCTATCCTTCTGATGTGCGGAATGTGCGAGGATCAACAAATGGGCGAGACGCAGCTGCACAGCACCGAGGCAAGCCTGCAGCCGTGGGTCGAGGACGCTCTCGTGAAGCTGCACGCGCGAAAAAACGTGTCGATGAACTCAACTATACACTCCGTGGACGATCGAGGAGGACCGCCTCCTGTTGCACTCGTACCAGACGCGGCGCGAAGATCACTGAGATTCGCGTGAGTAGCCGATCCGCCGAAGCAATCAAGCTCCAGCTACGCCGACTTCAGAACGTCACGCCACTGGTGCTCGACGCGCACCACAAGAGCCGCTGCGACCCGGAGGCGCCATATCAGTACCTGCAGAACGACATCTGGACGCCGATCGACTCGACCCTCGCTCTACCGCCGTGCGCGCAGATCGACTGGATTCGCGGCGTCGCCAAGGCGCCT